>NC_142814.1:18418667-18531981 GCF_049724085.1 Artemia sp. Qi Xiang Cuo | reverse complement strand
ATCGATTGACATTGACCCCCATTAGACTCGATCGATAATCCTTGAATAAATTATGTCCCGTCAGCATTAAACTAAATTGTAGATGGCAGCACATGTGTTCGTACCGGGGCTTTAGGGTCACCTCTACTATATATATATATATATATATATATATATATATATATATATATATATATATATATATATATATATATATATATATATACCATGATAGCTCCTGATTGTGAATAAAAAAAAATTTGAACTTTAGGCTCAAAGGAAAGAGTTTTAGGCAAGGATGCTTTTTTATTTTATTTTATTTTATTTTTTTTTTTTTTTTTTTTTTCTCCAGGAGTGACCGTATCAAACGATCAATCGTAGAATATTAAAGATGATGCGAAAAATAAAGTCCTAGCACCCGTTAAAATGACAAAAGAGATAATACCACAGTAAAGAGCCCATTTCAGCCGTTTCGAACCGCAAAAGAATAATTTTGGGTTGAATATGTTGAAAATTCGGCTCAACAAAAAAACTGAAGCCAATCGGTTTAGAGCAGTGGTTCTCAACCAATTCCAGGCCATGCCCAACCTAGGCATTTCTAAAATCCTGACCCCCCCTTCCTAATATTTTATAGCGCTTTCTAATTTTAGTTTTATTCTAAGTTTCTAATGATCTTATCCATATTTTTAGCGATATAATTGTTGTAATTTTAATTCCTTATTTTATAGCGTTTCGTTCTGGAGAGGCAAACCAGTAAATAAGAAAATTTTTTGAACCCTGTTTTCTTTATAATTACTATTCATACCCGTAAGTGAGTTTTCGACATGACAACATGAAACGATTAAAGATCAGCTTTATTTCATCAATTGTACATATTGTATTAAAAACCAAATAACATAATACCTGGCAGCACCCCAGGGGAAGAGTCGAAGCTTATGGATCAAGAGTTTGGTGGTTCAATTCCGCGGAAACCCGCGCGCGCCGCGGAATTGACCCAGGAAGCAGTGAAGATTGAAGATCATTGAAGAACATTGAACATCTAATCAATATTATCATTGACTAGATCTTCAATTTTTTCGAGATTAAAAATCAACAAAATCCAATGATTAAAAATCAATTTGAAAATCCCTTGCTCCTTCTTTTGATGATTTTTTTTTTCTTTTTAGTCTTACAAATTTGTAGTCTATAATTATTATAGAATAATAATTCTATTTCTAATGGGATTTTTTTCTCAATAAATAGAAAAATACCAAATTTAGAAAAAAAAAATCGAATAGACGTAAAGAGGAGCATTAATACTTTAAACAGAACATTAAAACACGACAAAGAAATAGAAATTATGCTGCGTATGAAGGATTCTCCTCGCCTATTCTAACCCTCTTTGCGCTAAAGCAGTGGTTCCGAACCAAATTCAAAATTTTACGTGTATTCACCCGAGGGAAGCTTAAAAGGCCATTAACTTGGCATCAGTTTTGGGTTGTCCTCTATACATAATTTATACTAATGGAAAATATTGTCTAAAAAGAACACCTTTTATACAATGTATGACGTCAAAGCAATACTATCATGTATCTTTTTGCTTTTTAAATACATTTGAATGTGACGTCATTCGCATGCAAAAACGTTTTTTTTTCCAAAACTAAGGCTCTAAAGTATAGTCAGCAGAAGGGTGCACGTCCTGCCCATGACCCACCAAAATATCGCCATGCCCTACCGGTGGAGCCTGCGCCCCACGTTGGGAATGACGGATTTAGACCAATCGGACAACTATTTATATAGCTTCTGAATTTCAGAAGCCCATTAGAAGGATGGCTGGCAGATATTTCCGTTTTTGAGAGGGGAGGACAAAAGTTTCAAAGGGCCTTTTTTGCTTAAATTTTCACAATTTCACGAGAGGTCATTCTGATTAATAAGGAGGGTGGGGCTGTACCCTCTGAACTCCCTTCATGTCGATAATTATACTTGGAATAAGTAATAAAATAAAAGTTCAAAATAGGGATAAAATCCTTTTTAATAGACAGTGCATAGAAAATTCACAAAAAATACCAGATATTTCGGTCACTGTATATGTGACCGAAATATCTGGTACTTTTTGTGAATTTTCTATACACTATCTATTAAAAAGGATTTTATCCCTATTTTGAACTTTTATTTGATCGTCATGGAAAGGCAGCTACGGAATAAGTAATGCTCTGAAAAAAATTAAATACTCTCGTGTCCGCTTTCCTGGGACATATATAAAATCCTCTCGTAGTTTTGGGTACATTTTCGGGGGTTATGCAAGACATTTCTCCTGAAAAACCTTAATGACATCTTCTTTGCTTTTGTAGCTATCTGCTAAACAAAGAAGGTTAATAATACAATTCAAACAGACTCATATTCATCAAACGAATCATCAGGATGGTTCTTGTTTTGCCCTTACATACACACAGTGGCGTCAATTCATAAAAATTTAGGGGTGCGTAATTTTCAATATCCGGGAAGTGGAAGGGGGCGGGGGTACGGTGTTTTCTTCAATGCAAATGCACCAAAAAATGTATTTTTACAAATCTAAGGGGGCAGAGGCTCCCCCAATTGACACAACTATGTAAATATAGCCAATACATTTTTAAAGATATTAATTTAAAAAAACTTTTTCCACAAAATAAGTTTTACAAAAAAAAGTAAAGAACTCCACTAAACAAAAAATGAGCAAAAATAAAACCAAATAATCTACTATGCGTGAAACTACCTCAAACCAGTATTGATAAATAAATGAAACCCAAAACGCACAAAAATTACAACAAATAAACAAGTTAAACTCCAAATGAGCAGAAATTAACATGAGTAGGGCTCAAAACCCCTATGTCTTCCCAAGACCAGAACATAATTTTCACTTTACTGAAAAAATTATGAATGTTTTTACTTTTATAACTTTAATAAATCAAATAATATTAACATTTTGATAACTAATTATCAGTATATGTATATTAAACTGACAATGCACATTCATTTGTATTTTTTCAGTAAAGTGCAAATTTCGTTCTGGCCTTGGGAAGGAATCGGGGTTTTGCCCCCTACTTATGTTAATTTCTGCTTGTTTTGAGTTTGACGCGGTTATTTATTGTAATTTCTGTTCGTTTTGGGTTTCATTTATTAATCGATATTGATTTGTGGTAGTTTTACGCTTGGTAGATTATTTCATTTTATTTTTGCTCATTTTTGGTTTAATGGAGTTCTTTACTTTTCTTTGAAAAACTTATTTTGTGGAAAAAGTTTTTTTAATTAATTTCTGTTCGTTTTATATTAACATAGTCTTTTCAGGGAAAAAGAACATAACACTTTAAATCTTTTCGTTTTTTTTAAGACTTTATAGTTTGGCCTGCTATTTGTATGCTGGAGAAAAATTTTCAGCAATTTTAAACAACATACACCCTTTAAAAATCTGGACACAAATAGTACTGTTTAATTTAGTTTCATACCTACCTCTAGTTGACCTAAAATGGAAAACTTGATACCATTCGCAAAAAAACCTGTTTACTTTCTTTGATAGCTTGGATACACTTACGCTATTTTGATTTGGTTAAATTTTAAGAGCAGAAGTAGCCCTAATCTTACGGCAACATTTTGTTTTTAAACATAATGGGAAAATGGGAGGGTGGACGTGGGTGGGTGGGAGTGGAAGGGGGATTAGTTGCCCTCCAATCACTTTCGACTATTAAAAAGGGCATCAGCCCTTTCTATTTTCAATCGAATGAGCCCCTTTCGAAGTTCCCACGACAACTCCTTCGATACGAAGTGCCCTGGTCTAAACAACAACAAAAACAACAAATATCACTAATAACTTTCGACTATTAAAAAGGGTACTAGCCCTTTGCATTTCAAATCGAATGAGCCCTTTTTCAAGTTTCTACGACAAAGATTTCAATGAAAACCTTATATGCCTCCTGGGCATATGGTTATTGGATGTGTTTGAGAGGATGATGGGCGTGGGAGGGGGGCTAGTTGCCCTCCAATCACTTTCGACTATTAAAAAGGGTACTAGCCCTTTGAATTTCTAATCGAATGAGCTTTTTTTGAAGTTTCTACGACAACGCCTTCTTTTAAAACCTTATATGCCCCCAGGGCATAACTTAAAACCCTAGCCCTGAGGGCTGTGGAGGAGTGACCTCCTCAAAAACATAGTTCCTATCTGGAAATCAACTATGCTGAACAAAATGGCTATCTCAAAATTTTGATTGGATGTGTTTGGGGGAATAATGGACGTGGGGGGGGGGCTTGGTACCATCCAATCACTTTCGACTATTAAAAAGGGCACTAGCCCTTTGAATTTCCAATCGAATGAGTCTGTTTTGAAGTTTCTACGACAACGCCTTCTATAAAATACCTTATATTCCCTCAGGGCATAATTTAAAACCCTTGCCCTGAGGGTTGTGGGGGTGTGTCTACCTCAAAAACATATTTTCTATCTGGAAATCAACTACGCTTAACAAAATGGCTATCTCAAAATTTTGATTGGATGTATTTGGGGGAATGATGGGCGTGGGAGAGGGGGGCTAGTTGCCCTCCAACCACTTTCGACTATGAAAAAGGGCGCTAGCCCTTGGAATTTCCAATCGAATGAGCCTGTTTTGAAGTTTCTACGACAACGCCTTCTATAAAAACCTTATATGCCCCCAGGGCATAACTTAAAACCCTTGCCCTGAGGGTTGTGGGTGAGTGTCCTACTCAAAAACGTATTTTTTATCTGGAAATCAACTAGCCTATGCTGAACAAAATGGCTATCTCAAATTTTTGATTGGATGTGTTTTGGGGAATTATGGGCGTGGGGGGGGGGGCTAGTTGCCCTCAAATCTCTTTCGACTATTAAAAAGGGCACTAGCCCTTTGAATTTCCAATCGAATGAGCCTGTTTTGAAGTTTCTACGACAACTAGTTGCCCTCCAGTCACTTTCGACTATTAAAAATGGCATTAGCCCTTTGAATTTCTAGTCGAATGAGCCTGTTTTGAAGTTTCTACGACAACACCTTCTATAAAAACCTTATATGCCCCCAGGGCATAACTTAAAACCCTTGCCCTGAGGGTTGTGGGGGAGTTTCCTCCTCAAAAACATATTTTCTATGTGGAAATCAACTACGCTGAACAAAATGGTTATCTCAAAATTTTGATGGGACGTGTTTGGGGAAATGATGGGCATGGAGGGGGGCTAGTTGACCTCCAATCAATTTCGACTATTAAAAAGGGCACTAGCTACTCCAATTTCCAATCGAATGAGCCGTTTTCGAAGTTTCTACGACAACTTCTTCGATACGAAGTGCCCGGGTATGGAGAAGAAAGAAAAAGAAAAAAGAAAAATAAATAATACATTGTGCCCACATCCTTCTTTACTTAGGCAGCGCTATCGCGCTGCCTATGATTCTTCAAAACCCCTCCCTAACCACAGTAACAAAAGCCAGAAGGCTTTTTAAATTATTTGACCCTCGTTCATGACAGAACAACAGCCGGACAGCTGAATTTTGACGTGGAATACCTTTCATCCCTAAAGGCTCTGATGAAATCGTGGAGATGTGCACAATGGGCAGCCTGCCCAGGAGTGCATCAAACAAACAACAGGTCTAGTTTTATAGCTAGACAAATGTGGGTGTTTAGGTTTCGAATAATCTTCCTAAAAGCATTCGAATGGCCGAGCATGGTCCTCTATGGTCGAGCTAAAAATGTTTAGATAAAAGATACAGTATCTATAGTATCTTCATATTGAAAATCAGACTGGTTATTTACCCAACTGCTAGGAGCATTCTCAGAACAATCAAGTGCCAAAACTCCTGCGAAAATCCAGTCAACAGTGTGGCAGCACTAAACACAATCGTGGCAACGGCTAACAGATTCTTCCTAAAAAAAAAAAAAGACTTAATGAACAATAAGAATAAACAAAGAAAGACAGAACTTATTATTAGGCTACTCCACAAATTTTTATTTTAGCTTACATATTTTGAGAATAAGGCTAACACAAAACAAAGCTTAGAACACAAAATTAGATGTTCTAGTGAAATTTTCCATAAAACTGAGGGAATTACTTTTTCTAAACATCTTACCCACTCTGTCCATTAAATAAACCCGATTGAACCTGTACATTATTTTAATCATAATTATCCGTCGTTTTACATCAAATAGAAAAAAAATAAAAAGAGAACGGAAGAAACAAGTTCAAGAGTCAAGAAACAGCCTTTTCAGATTCCTTTTAAAAAATATGAACATTTCTGATACTTTTGCGCTATATTCCACTGATACTAATCAGAAAAAATGATACCACAGATACCATTTAGACAGAAATCATATTAGACATACCCTCAGGCTATAAAGCCTACAATTGCAAAATAACAATACAGGGAAAAGACCAAAACACTTACGAAGCAACTGACACGAACTACCAAAAAATATTACATGCAACCCTTCAAACGTAAAGTTAAGGGAAATAAAAAGGAGGTTTATAGCCCCCCCATACTGGAAAACCAGTGCAATCGCTTTTTTGAATTAGCAAGAGTTCAAAATCTTGAAGCCAAGATTCCATAAAATCCATGATATGAGGTGCCTTACTACTTCGGTAAGTTTGCTATTGTGTCACCCATGACACTTATGACTTGAATTATTTACATCCATGTTAAATGGATTCAAATCTTACGCTATAACAAACGTATTCAATCAATCAATCAATTAATTTATTCAAAAGAAATACTAAAATCAAATTACAGAACTTTAGACCCCCACAAAGGCTCTTTGGCCTGTGACAGTGGGAGACTGAACATATGATTAAATACTAGCACTAAAATCAAACAGAAGGACAAGAAAAAAGAAATTTGCCTTCTACTTTCTCGTTTTTGCTTTCCAGCAGTTTTCAAGACGTGCGACAGAGCAGGAAAGTGTTTCCAGGAGTCTTTTATAAATCTGTCTTGATAGCACCTAAGTAAAGCGTCATATGACAATAAAAAAAGCACTTTTTGGTCCCGTTTCAAGAGCGGGGAAGTTCAGGAAACATAGAAACTACGCCATGGAAATCGCCATGAAAATGGAAATCTAGACTGTGTAATTTGATGGCATAAATAAAAGTATTATATTATAACCAACCTCTCTAAAACCTTATTTAAGCTTCTCGAGTAATTCCCAGTCGGTACACTAGAAGTAATTAGTAGGACCAAATTCTAAGGACACGCTACCAAAGTTTATTCACATTAGGACCGCTCTTTACTAGGTTAACCTAGTAAAGAGCGAACCACGGCCCATACTGCCTAAAAACAAATTTAAAGGTGTTTTCGAAGAAATTGTCTAGCGGACGAAAATTCTCAATTGACGCTAATTCGGAAATAGTAATTATTATATGGATTCAGATGAACTTTTAGCAGGAAAAACTTTTCATTTGAAATACACTACTTTATATCTCATAGGTGATGTGCAAGCAGCAGCAACCGTGCACATACAAATTTTTTGATTTGCACTCTTTTCGAGCAAAAATCAATCTTTTTTGGGCTTGATTTGTACTCTTTCTGGACGTCATAAGTTGGCAACCCTGTTTCAGTGCCATGGCTGTGACGTAGTGATCTAAGATTCTGTCCCAATCAAGTGGAGAAATTAGCTTTCACTTAAAAGTATAAAATAGGCAACGGAGTTTTTTTTTTTTTTTACATAAGGTGCGATGCCGAACTGGTTGACGCTATATAGATAAATTCAACGGACTTTATTTAAATGGACGGACTTTATTTCAATAGAATATACTATTAGCATGATAACAGTAAGCAGAAAACATTATCTCAATGATAATCATAACAAATAAAAACAAGATCATTAATATTAAATGATTTGCCATGAAACAAAGTCTGATCTTTAATCAAACAAAGTATGACAGATATAAAACAAACAGAGCCATCACCATAAACTTAGTACACAAAGCAATGCATAATGAAAAACGGAAGATAGTATTCGAATAAAGTAAATATGATTAAAATTTATTATATCGGAGTTATTTATTAGCATTAAAATCAATGCTAAAATTATTATTAAAAATCAATATTCCAGCTGGCATTTTAGCATTAGGAGGAACCTAAATAAAATAAAAGATAAATGACTACTTCACTAGGTTTATGTTTTCAGTTTGGGCGATTTGTTCACTAATTCTTTTTCTTTGACCAGATTTAAGCTTTTCGAGTGATTAATTAATTAATATTAATTAATGTTATCTTTTTTTTGCATACTGGTCACATTAATATTCATCTTTTTGTATGTGTTATGTTAAACTAGTTGAGATTCAACCCAATATAGCCTGACTTTCAGATCCAAAGTGTCATAAAAGTATCATGATCAAAAATTCTATTGAATATCAGTATGTGCTTAAATATGAAATTAGCAGATTTTTTTAAAATAATTTGTAAACATATTTTTAAACATAACAATTTTTAAAATAATAATAAATAAATCCCTGGGTATGGGATATAATACCGGTTGGGATACGAAATGAAAATCATATGGCAACCTTCAAGGCCACATCCAAAAGATCTTCAAAATATTTTTCCATGCAAAAGAATATAATTTATGTATCTGTTTTATGTAAGTAGGATGGTTGTTGTATATGCGTGGATTTAGTATTATTACGATGTAGAATAATATAAAATACTATTTTTTAGAATATCTAGAATAGAAGACTCCCACCTGTTGCCAACAAGCCCTTAGGGGTATTCTCAGCAGGTGCAACAAATATGTTCTTATTTTTTTGTCAATAAAATTATCTTATCCTTATTTGGCTCGTTTGTAAGATAAATAGTGTGCAATTTGGTTGTTTTTTGTTTGGTTTTGTTTGTTCTGATTATTGTAATTTTATCGTCCTTGGCTACTGCTTTCTAATTTGGTTGTTTTTTGTTTGGTTTTGTTTGTTCTGATTATTGTAATTTTATTGTCCTTGGCTACTGCTTTCTAATTAGGTTGTTTTTTGTTTGGTTTTGTTTGTTCTGATTATTGTAATTTTATTGTCCTTGGCTAGTGCTTTGTAATTAGGTTGTTTTTTGTTTGGTTTTGTTTGTTCTGATTATTGTAATTTTATTGTCATTGTCTACTGCTTTGTAATTAGGTTGTTTTTTGTTTGGTTTTGTTTTTTCTGATTATTGTAATTTTATTGTCCTTGGCTACTGCTTTGTAATTTGGTTGTTTTTTGTTTGGTTTCGTTTGTTCTGATTATTGTAATTTTATTGTCCTTGGCTACTGCTTTGTAATTAGGTTGTTTTTTGTTTGGTTTTGTTTGTTCTGATTATTGTAATTTTATTGTCCTTGGCTACTGCTTTGTAATTTGGTTGTTTTTTGTTTGGTTTTGTTTGTTCTGATTATTGTAATTTTATTGTCCTTGGCTACTGCTTTGTAATTAGGTTGTTTTTTGTTTGGTTTTGTTTGTTCTGATTATTGTAATTTTATTGTCCTTGGCTACTGCTTTGTAATTAGGTTGTTTTTTGTTTGTTCTGATTATTGTAATTTTATTGTCCTTGGCTACTGCTTTGTAATTAGGTTGTTTTTTGTTTGGTTTTGTTTGTTCTGATTATTGTAATTTTATTGTCTTTGGCTACTGCTTTGTAATTAGGTTGTTTTTTGTTTGGTTTTGTTTGTTCTGATTATTGTAATTTTATTGTCCTTGGCTACTGCTTTCTAATTTGGTTGTTTTTTGTTTGTTTTTGTTTGTTCTGATTATTGTAATTTTATTATCCTTGGCTCCTGCTTTGTAATTTGGTTGTTTTTTGTTTGGTTTCGATTGTTCTGATTATTGTAATTTTATTGTCCTTGGCTTCTGCTTTGTAATTAGGTTGTTTTTTTTTTGGTTTTGTTTGTTCTGATTATTGTAATTTTATTTTCTTTGGCTACTGCTTTCTAATTGGGTTGTTTTTTGTTTGGTTTTGTTTGTTCTGATTATTGTAATTTTATTGTCCTTGGCTACTGCTTTCTAATTTGGTTGTTTTTTGTTTGGTTTTGTTTGTTCTGATTATTGTAATTTTATTGTCCTTGGCTCCTGCTTTGTAATTAGGTTGTTTTTTGTTTGGTTTTGTTTGTTCTGATTATTGTAATTTTATTTTCCTTGGCTACTGCTTTCTAATTTGGTTGTTTTTTGTTTGGTTTTGTTTGTTCTGATTATTGTAATTTTATTGTCCTTGGCTACTGCTTTGTAATTAGGTTGTTTTTGTTTGGTTTCGTTTGTTCTGATTATTGTAATTTTATTGTCCTTGGCTACTGCTTTGTAATTAGGTTGTTTTTTGTTTGGTTTTGTTTGTTCTGATTATTGTAATTTTATTGTCCTTGGCTAGTGCTTTGTAATTTGGTTGTTTTTTGTTTGGTTTTGTTTGTTCTGATTATTGTAATTTTATTGTCCTTGGCTACTGCTTTGTAATTAGGTTGTTTTTTGTTTGGTTTTGTTTGTTCTGATTATTGTAATTTTATTGTCCTTGGCTACTGCTTTGTAATTTGGTTGTTTCTTTTACCGTCTTGTTCTGTGTTGTTTTAGTGGGTTTGGCAATCAATGATATTTATTTTTCTTTCTTCATTTTCAACTGCACAATCAGCCTTTGCTATTGTATTTTGTTTTTGTTAGTAAAACGAAATACTTTTACCTATTGTAGCGATCAGCAGCGAATCCAATTAAAACACCAGCAATTGTGAATGCGAAGATGAAACTCGGTCCTGCTAAGATTTGATATTCTAATCCTTGGCCGTTGAAAGTCCATGTACATACTGAGGCGTTTGAGCTTCCAGTAACCTGGCCGAAACATCTGAAATAACGATTCAATAAATTGAAAGGATCTCGTTTGTCTTGAAATAGATTTAGCACAAACTAACCTAAGAGCATGTCGAACGACAAAAATAATTAAAAGAAAATGGCACACACTCTCTTGTGAAGATCGGGAAAAAAAGTTTGCCCCCTTCCCCCAGGCACGAAATTCTTATGGCCCATTACCCCCACCTCCCTCAAAAAAAATCCTGAAAGTTTCAGCTTGAAACTTCAACTTCAGTTCAGAAAGTTTCAACTTTAGTCGCGAGATAGAACAGGGCTATTTAGCATATTACGAAATAAAATTCGTTACCTTTTAATGACCCCAAGTTACATCACGTGCTTTTTTTCATGTGAAGGACTGACTCGGTGTTACAACCAGTTTCGAATTATATAATGTAAACTTTCATCCAGGGGCAGACCCAAGATTTAACAAGGGGAGAAGATGTCTAAGTTAAGACGGTGCCGGTCACCCCCCCCCCCAATACGCCTCTGATTTTATCTTTGAATTAAAATCGTCAAAAAAAATTACTGTTTTGACCTAATCTAACATATTTAATCACGCTAGTAAAAGTCAAAACAATTAAAGTAAAAGGAACCGAATTCAGAGACAGGTACACACAAAGGGGTGGGAGTGTCTTTAGGCTCGTGACCTCCTCAAAATCCTAAAATGGTGTTTCGTACAATCTCTTGACAAATGATTTGTCTATTTTTGGCAATTGAGGCAAAGCTGTACGCAATTTCCCTGAATGGTCAATCATCTCCCTCCCCCCCCCCCCCAACAAAATCCTGCACACATGCCCAGTCACGGAGTATAGAAGTTTTCCAAGCAAAAAATTAATAGGCACCATCTGCCTGTGGCTTGGAAATCCTAAAACTGTCTTAACTTTTTTAATTTTACTCGGAACAACTGCACCAATTGTTGTGCAAGTGTTAAAGGTTTTTTTGCTTTTTTTATTATTTTTTTTTTCAACCTAACAGCAGTATACTGTTTCCGAGGCTAATAGTGTTCAATTCTTATAAAAGACACGTGAGCAGATGCGGTTTTAGGGGAGGGCCAGAGGGGGAAACTAGTTCCAGGCGCAAAAATTATAGGGGGGCAATTTTTGATATAAATAATCCCACGGTTTTAATCATTTCAAAATATTTGAAATTTTATTACAATAAAGTAGACGGCACAGTTAATAAATTAAAATAAATAATAAATACAAGCTGCTTAACAATTAATTAAATAATAATAATGAAAATAATTAATAATAATTAAATAATAAATAAAAATATAATAACAAAAATAAATTATTAATTAACTAATAAATTGAAAATTAATTTTGTTAATAAATAAAATTTTTTTAAAATTTGACTTAATTTTGCCGGAGACAGTGGGGAAGGGGCGCTAATCAAGATTTTGCCTCGGGCGCAAGAGAAGCCAGAACCACCACTCAAGTTAGAACACCAAATTATCTTCAGCTTTCTATTTAACTTGATAAAACTTGAAATCTTTGCAACTTAAGAAATAGTGCAAAGTCTTAAAAATTTCAAAACGTCAATTTACGAAAAAAACGAAAAATAAAATACTAAACGTAACATCTAGCAATGAGTAACTGAGTAAAAGCTTTATTCGTGATGCTTGTCTATTTGGAATGGTCTCTTGGGGGGAGGGGGGCTAGATAAAGAAGTAGGTAAATGAATAATGATAGACAGAGCAATCTGATTTGTTTACAACGGAAAATATGCATAAAAAAAAATGCCCCACGAGACTTACGTACAAACGAAGTTTTTAAGCCTCTATTACGAAAAGTAAAAAATATTCCTTTCTATTATGTTTGTTTTAACGAGTAGTAAATCTATTTAAAATTTTGATAGCTAATTATTTTTCAAAACAAAACTTACACTATTAATTAAGTGACAGAGAAAAAAAAGGAGAAAAGAGATAAAGAAAGGAATTAGTTAGTTGGTTAAACAATGACCTTCAATGAAAGAACTGCTGAATTATTAAACCAATTTATAGTAAATTCGACTTGAACACAAAAGAAATTATATAATGGCAGTTTTGCGAGTTCAGCAAGTTGACATTTTTGAAATTATTTAATATTATCAAGTTAAATAAACATTAAACGATAAAACAACTAAAGAGGACGTTTTAAAACAATTTAACCTCAGACTACTAGGCTATTAATTATTAATTTGACAGAGTTGCAATTATAAACTCGAGAAGAAGAGCAGTATTTGGACCCGAACGGTCACGTACCGATATTCTCCTTTGAAGTGGGTTAACCAAAGCAGTAGAGCAGAGACATTTTTTTTAGCATAACTGAGAAAAAACTACAGATGCCTAAACAGACACTGATCGACGCGACGATTGCTCACCCACCCCATCGACGTGATTCCTCCTTTTGACACAACCTGATCTACATTGAGTTGCATCGTTTGAAGTTGCATCTACATTGAGTTGCATCGTTTGAAGTTGCATCTACATTGAGTTGCATCGTTTGAAGTTGCATCTACATTGAGTTGCATCGTTTGAAGTTGCATCTACATTGAGTTGCATCGTTTGAAGTTGCATGGACATTGAGTTGCATCGTTTGAAGTTGCATCTACATTGAGTTGCATCGTTTGAAGTTGCATCTACATTGAGTTGCATCGTTTGAAGTTGCATGTACATTGAGTTGCATCGTTTGAAGTTGCATCTACATTGAGTTGCATCGTTTTAAGTTGCATCTACATTGAGTTGCATCGTTTGAAGTTGCATCTACATTGAGTTGCATCGTCTGAAGTTGCATGTACATTGAGTTGCATCGTTTGACGTTGCATCTACATTGAGTTGCATCGTTTAAAGTTGCATCGTTCGAAGCTGCATCTACATTGAGTTGCATCGTCTGAAGTTGCATCTACATTGAGTTGCATAGTTTTAGGTCTTTTTCTTTTACATTTCAATCTTTTTCACCTTTTATATACATTCATACATGGAAATAACGGGTTTTGAGGCCTCTCTCCGGAAAGAGGCATATTCCTCCTCTGTTAGCATGTCACTGTTCCTTGCAATGTAATAATTAAGTGATATAATAATGATGTACTATAGAATTTTATTATAGATGAAACATTCACTTATTACCCATTTTAAAATAAACACATGGTACCAAACAAATTCTTTGTTCAAGAGCTGAGGGAATCAAACAAACTCAAGCTTGTGTAGTGCCATGCACTCGCAGTAATTTTTCAAAGTTTTTTCAAGTAATTTTTTCTTTATTGATCCAAGAGTTGTGGCTTCTGTATTAATGTTTTTTCAACCTAATTGCATGACATTCTTAATTTTTTTCCTGTTAATTATAAGATATGTTTTACCAAAATTAGTTTTAGTTTTGTTAACGAGAAAAACTGAGCCCCACAACAATTTCAAAATTCAAATAATTCTTTTATTGTCTTTTGTTATCAGTAAAGTGCTACTTTTATATTATCCTAAAAACATTAGGAAATGTCATCAGTCGGTTTTTTTTCACTGATTTTATACATACATACTGCACATAGGATATAAAAACAAATGTTGTAGCAAGTTTCAACATTACATTTTCTACGTGATCCTACAATACCAAATTTAAGACTTTTTCAATAAACGAGAAAACAACAGAACTATAGAATAGGAGTGGTTTTCTTAATGAAAAAATAAATATACCATCTTCAAATACTGCTTTGAGAAACCGTCTCCATACGGTCTTGTAAAAGTAAAAAAAAAACTCCGATTTTTAGAAAAAGACAGAACAAACCTTAAAGAGCCGCAAGAAAACCGAACTATACACAACTATACAGATTCGAGAGGAAAATTGACGAAGAATAGCGAGGATGCCAAGGCAATATCCACGAGGGGAGGGGGGGGGGTTGGAGCCCCCTTCTCCTCAAATTTTTATTTGACTTGTAAGAACGTAACAAAAATGCATGAACATAAATTTTTTATGCGTTTTTTAAGTTTTTTTACCCCCCCCCCCCCCACCTTACAAAAATTCTGGATACGCCCTTCAGGGGTAAATTTTTATTTTATTATGCGAGGTTACTTTTTATTAATTATCTATAGATTTGTTAAATAATCTAATTTCTCAGCTCAAACTGGCCGCAAAAGTTTTGGCTACCTCTTATAGAGCTCAAGTGACTCCATAAAATTTTACATTCTTGAGCCTTGGTTTCAATGGCACTTTTTGTCGATTTTGTCCGAAAAATCATTTTCTTCTATCCGCCGCTCACCTCCAGTCTCCAAACATCCGAACATACCACCTCAGAACTTGAAACCAAAGTCTCCCTTTGATACCGAAAACGTCAAGAGTCATAACCTATGTTGCCAAAGCTTGGAGATAAATTGCACCGGTTTTTTAGATAAACATTATGAAACAAGATGATTTGGTACCACCTGAAAAGTAGGTCAAAAATTTTATTTTCCTTGTCGGCCAACCGTCTAGGGCCAAATGAAAAGCTGGTCGTCCTCGAATGGGGTGGGAAAATGTAAAGTGGGAGGCTTTAAATATATTGGGATGGAGAAGGAGCCTGCTTAGCTGTGTTGGCCTCAAGTGGCTAGGTGCTACAGTGATTTGTTAGTAGTAGTAGTTGAGAGGCCACATCTGCCTTTCCGAAAAATATGAATTAATACTAATATTCCTTTTTTAAGGCTATTCTGTATAAGATCCACCAGGCCATGGGTATAAACGCCTAAAACTATGGAAGTCTACATTTTACAAATTTTCCCTGGACTTCCCAAAAGAAGAAGATCTTTTCTTTAAAATTTCACGTCGTTTGTTCCTCTGAAGATAAGCATCAAAATCGCTAGCATTAAAAAAATACAATTTGAACAAGATTCAAAGAGTCTTAATATCAAAAAAACGTAAATAAATGCGCAAGATAATCAATTTACGTTTTTGAGAAAAAAGCCCCATTGTACAAGTCACAAAACTAAACGTTTTGTGTTTTATTTCGTGTAAAACTAAATGTTTTAAAGCAAGTTTTTAAAGCTTGCTTTAGGGATTATTTTTTTTGAAAATTTTGTTACTGGTTACATTATGCTGTAACAAATAAGAGCAATGTCATTTACTACTAACGGTAAATTTGGCAACGAATAACGACACTATTTACTATTTAAGGGTAATTACTCTGTTTCCGTTGAAACTTGATCACATCGAGTTTGATTATCTGTGGGGTAGGGTAAGGCTTGTAAACAACTTTGGTCACCATATTCTAGTTCTTGTGCAATGGGTCTGCTTACAATCCCAATAAGAAAGTGACTCAATTCTCCAAAAATATATGAACATGTGAGAAGGCTTACTAGATACCACCATTTGGCTTCCACCATCACTATCCTAAAATAGAAAAAAAATAAGAATTTTATAATGCAATCTGAACAAACACGGGAGTTTCAAAAGTACAATTCAAAATACCTTGGTTTTAAGAAAACAAAACCTCGAATACAAAAAAGGCTTAAGCAAAAAAAATTGTTCTTTTTGCAAAGATTTTAAAAAGACTTAAAAACAACAGTTTTTCCTTGCTGCTACAATCTGCTCTGTTGATTTTTTCTCATAAATAATAAATAGTTTTAAACTCAGATTTAAAAAGAGTACTTAATCCACTTCCACGTCGGGAGGTTGGCTAGAGCTCTATTTCAGAGGGGAACTTCAGAGTTCCATATTCATATTGAGTTTTTTACTTCCTGGGGGGAGGGGGCCAAGACCCGTCCTCTGGCTGAATCTTCGTTTGTAGTGCGAGAGGGGAAGGGGGTTTACTAAATCCCGTCTTTACTTAACCAATATCTCATTTTCAAGTAAAACATAAAAAAATGGATAAAAACATTAAAAATAAAATATAAAAATAAATATAAGACATAAAAAAGACTTAAAACATAAAAAAAATAATTAGAAGTAGGATAATCGTTCTCCCCTTAAAAGATGTTTTTGATTAAGTCCAATTTACAGGCCAGGTTAGCTAGACATCAATCTGTAGCAATAAGGGGCTTTTTCACAACAATCCATGCCTGAACGGCAAACCAAGTATCAATCGCTGATATCATAAAAAAAGCGAAGCCGGCAGATAAAACCACGGACATCGACTGAAAGTTATTTGAAATCAGCCACGCTTCCGTTGTCATAATCATTTTCCCTCAATAAACTAACGTTACTAGTTGGTTCTCAGTCATCATTTTGCAAGGTTTTTAGAATATCATTAATTTCCTGACTGCAGGTTACACAATAAAGAAGACAGTCATAATTAGGCCTATAAGTTTTTTTTTAAGTTAGTGCAATAATCTAAATTTACCGCAGAAAATACTAGCTAGGAACACTTTCCACTACGGTAGCTGATTGGATTCACTTTCCAAGTCAAACCAATTGTTATCTTCTCGCGAAAATCCTTCTGGTAGCTTTCTTTATCTCTTCTCTCCCCTTTGTAGAAGAGCAGTGTCAAGACGTCCACTACCGTTTCCCCCTTCCGAAAAAACCCCACCCACCAGCTCTAGATCGACTATGGGAGGCAATATTCATCCCTCAGAAGGGAGGGGAGAATAACTCGTCAGCCATCAGCAGGAAAGGGGACTTGATTTTCAGAACCTGTACAAGTAATTTCATCTTGGATTGCTCTTGCACCACGGTTGGTGCTTCATATGTCCGGGGCGATTGACCTCCTGGGCATGATTTTGGTAGCCGATACTGGCTTCTGTCCGTTCACTCTCAACATCTTGGGCATAGGGGAGAGTAGCTCTAACTGACTATACCTTAACAAGATCCTGTACTGAATTTCCAATAGGACACTTTTTGAAACTAAAAATAAATTACTTTATAAAATAGCACCTTGGATCTTGATTACGTAAGTAATGTTTTCAAAAGATACAAGATATGACTATTGTAATCACAGTGTTATAACGTTTACAAAGCCTTGAGGTTCGCTCGGTTATTTCCGCACGTGTTACCAAAATAAAAACATGATTTAATTACATAACAAATGCTTTACGCCATTTCATTGGCATTGCCCAAATGGATTAGGCGGGGCTATTGCCCGAGTTATACTGACGGTTTATGACATTTTTTTTTCCATGGGCTTTATATAACACGGATGTACACATTCTGCAAAAAAAAAAAAAAAAAAAAAAAAACATCCGACGCAGGGATACGCACAGGGGCTGGAGGCACTATGAAATCAAAATTGTATTTGAAGTTAGTGCAAAACTAAGAAGTATTTTGAGTAAACCAGCACACATGACTGAAAAGGGGCGCCACCATAATGGTTGCTCCTAACGACCCCCGCCCCCTACATTTCCATATAAATGTGTTAAAAATGGCTAAAAGTAAAAAAAAAAATGGATGTTTAGACTCCAGGGTGAGGTTTAAGCTCAATGCCCTAGATCCCACCTCTATATAGGTCTTCGCACTGTGAGCTCACAGTGCGTTTTACAGTGCGTTATTGTAAACAATGTTCACAGAGCGTTATTTAATTTAATAATATACTATTAAATTTAGAAAATGTCTTTATTTTGACATCCTTGGTGCGTTAATATTGTTTTAATTAAGACTCCTCGCCAATAAAACAAAGGATCAAATGCATTTCCGATATGATTGAGATTATTAACGTAAAATTTTCTCCAAATATGTCGACTATAATTGCATTCTCTTTGTTCCCTGAAAATAGGCCAACCGTAATAAACTTGACAACATTACAAACGCAAGGGGAAAAGTAAAGCTTATAAGACAATCAACGGGTCACCAATTTTCAGAAATCGCGTAAGTACACCATGTGGCATGTGTCAAGCGTGGCATGTGGCAAGTTTATTACGCACCATGTGGCAAAAATGTGCTAAACTTAACGAAAGGGTGCCAAGCGCGGCAAAACTTTTCCAAGCGTTACGGGGACTGTGCCAAGCGTGGTGAAACCATGCCACACGTCGTGGAACTTCGCGACACACGTGGAGCTCCTTGATGTACTCCACAGAATGGAAAGTGGGCGACCAGTCGAAGATAATTTTGTATCTATTTTGTCACGTTGCAATTAATGGATTACTATATAAAAAAGCTCGAAGTGTGATTTTCAAATATAACTCTTGAAATACGCCTACTTGTCAGCCCCACAGAATATATTTGTTGTAGCTGTTGATAATCTATCAATTCAATTGGTCAAGAAAATTGGACAAAAAAGTACCTCTGTCTTTTTTGTTTTTTTGTCTCTTTACTTTAAAATCACCTGAAAAATTATATTATGCACTTTGAGAAAAATGCTCAACGGAAAAAATACCAAGTAGAATAATTGAAGCGGCCCTTTAGCAACGTTAGTTATTATTTTAAATCATTATATGAGACTAAAAAAAAGTAACTTCAGCAAAGGACAAGGCAATTACGTCAATGAGGAGGGGGGCTGTGATCTCCTAGATTTTAAAATACTTTTTGGAGTATTTCCACTGAAAAATATTCTTTTTTGTATTTCTATTTTAAAAAACGACAAATTTCGCCCCCTAGGTCTGAACAAATACATCCCCCCCCCCTAAAGTTTCTTGAATTGACACCACTAGGAAAAGGTGATCAGGACGAGATTATTCCAGCTAAATACACTACTTACTGCGAGGAAACTAAGAAATCCAAACCAAGACGAAAAAGTCAAAGAAACTTTGAAAACAATATATTTATTGGCGCTTATTTTCAGGAAGAACCTTTATAAATAATTACATTTAAAGTATACCATTAAGTTCCTTTTCTTGCTAAGCTTTACGACAATTGTTAATTAATGCCATAATAAAACGGCTACCCAAGAAGTAATTAAGAAACCTCAAAGGTTATTTGAAATTTTATGTTGTTCTCAGTTTTAATGACCAAGAATTAAATTAAAAAATAAAATACATATATAAATAAAAAATAATAAAATCATAGATTTTTACAATTAAGGTGATTTAGCCTTAATTTACTCGACCTTTAACAAAACCGTAGAAGAGATTTGGACTTGGCCCAAAGATCAACGCGGGAGGGGGGTCCTCGGGGCAATACTAGCCCCCAAAATTTTAATTTCTGACAATTTTTTATTCAGATTAAGAAAAAAAACTATTTTCGATTATTGCACCCCCCAAGAAAGAAAAATTATTTTACCCCCCCCCCCAAAAAAAAAAAAATCACGCGTATGTGTCTGACTTGATCAGTTTGTGTCTTAATTTATTCTCTTTTCGAATAGTCATAACAAAATATAAAAAAAAAACAGAAAAGAATAAAATTAAACAGCAGAACATAATTAGCATAATTAGCATAAACAAGCATAATTAGCAGTGGCGTCAAATCACAAAATTTAAGGCTGTGACGGGGAATGTATTTTTCCATGTTTAGGAAGGTAAATCAGTCGTCTTTATAATGATAATAACAAAAAAAAATTCAATGAAAATACCTCAAAAAGGTATTTTTCATAATCTAGGCGCAAAACAACTCCGGAGGGAACAGCAACCCAAGCTCCCCAATTGACGCCACTGATCATGAGTAGGCTATACTTATTTTAAAAGAGTAATAATACATTACAACAAAATTTATTGAAAATTGGGTTGATTATCCATTGACAAAAACCAAAGGGTAACTCTGGCGATGCGTTTTTTCGTCATCTAAGCTGCAATTGTCTGCTTAATCCAATGTATCGAAACCAATGCTTTCATACTGAGATGATAGGAGAAAAATAGGCTTGAGATAGGTAAAACAGCCCCCCCCCCCACAGGAAGGAAGATACGAATGTCTTGGGCATAAGACCCACTCCTTAGAGCTATAGACATCTGTTGGAAAATACCATGTGATCTTTCTCTAAAAACTTGCGTGTGTTCACCAGTGCCTCCGCTATCCGCAAATTTTCCGAGATTTCCTAAATTTCTTTTACAAAAAATGGGTTCTCCGGAATCTCCTGAACTAACGTTAGTGATATCGAAGAAACCAATTTTAATTTTGGAAATTCAGGGGGAGTGGAAGCACTGTAAATTTTAAGATGTCGTCCCTAAATCCTCTAGGACAGAACCTTTCATCATAAACGAACAGAGATTTTCCAAGTAAAAATTTTTGTTTCTCAAACACTTTTCGTTCTTGTCATTGGCTTAGAACTTCACACTAAGAGCCAATGAGGTTTTGGGTCTTCTTACTGACTAAAATTTGACAAATATACTCAATTGTAGCAAGTTCAGAGCTTAAGACGACCAATCAGGTTATTAAAAGGCAGGGTTGTTTGTCTCCCCAGAAATTAGGAATAGTGCAATTGGCTTGCAAAACCACGTCACAAAAATAGAACAATGGAATTAAAGCACACTTTTCAAGACAAACGTTTAGGACCGTAATTCCCCTTTTCCTCTCTCCTTTCATTCCCTATGAGAAGATGAATGGTTCCGCTATTTTTAATGAATAAAAACTATTCAATTATTATAATAATAACAATTAATATCCTTGTCTCCGCTAAACCGCTAAACGATGTTATATTTTCAGCATTACTGAAGTTCAAGGAAAACCACGACCTAATTAGTCTAACTAAGCTAATATTTGATTAAAGCCGGGAGCTCAAAAAACGATAGTGTCATAAGCAGCGCAATAGCAAAATGGACTCATTGGACTGGTAATCAGAAGTTCTAGTACCCTTTTCAAGATTTAGAGTGATCAGAGGGTGGACACCCCCCCCCCGCCAACACCGCATATTTTCCCGAAATGCATCTAACAGAAATTTTGAAATGGCCATTTGTTGTCTTGAAAACTTCGAAAACAGCTCATTCGATTGGAAATTGAAAGACCCAGTGCCCTTTTTTAATAGTCGAAAGTGGTTGGAGGGCATCTAGCCCCCCTTCCACACCCACCATTTCCCCAAACACATCCAATAAAAATTTTGAGATAGCCAATTTGTTCAACGTAATAGGAGGGTCTTGAAATTATATCTTTGAGGATGACAACCCCCCCCCAAGCCCTCAGGGCAAGGGTTGCAATTTACGCCCTGGGGGTATATAAGGTAGGCTATATATACGAAGGGTGATCGTATAACCTTTGGAGGGGGCACACTGGATTGGTAATCATAAGTTCTAGTGCTCTTTTTGCAGGTTCGGAGTGATCGGAGGGTGGATACCCCCCCCCCCACACACCTCGTATTTTCCCGAAATTCAACTGATTTTAATTTTGAGATGGTCATTTTGAGATGGAAACTTCGAGAACAGCTCATTCGATTGGAAATTGAAAGAGCCAATGCACTTTTTGATAGACGAAAGTGATTGGAGGGCAACTAACCCCCCTCCCACGCCCACCATTTTCCCAAACACATTCAATAAAAGTGTTGAGATATCCATTTTGTTCAACATGATTGAACGGTCCGGAAATTATTTCTTTGAGGATTGCAACCCCCCCCCCCTCACAGCCCGCAGGGTAAGAGTTGTAAGTTATGCCCTGGGGGCACATAAGGTATATATAGAAAGGGTGATAGTATAAACTTCGGAAGGGGCTCATTGAATTCGTAATCAGAAGTTCTAGTGCCGTTTTAAGATTTAGAGTGATCGGAGGGTGTATACCCCCACACCTCGTATTTTCCCAAAATGCATCTGATAGAAATTTTGAGATGGCCATTTGTTTTCGTAGAAACTTCGAAAACATCATTCGATTGGAGATTGAAAGGGCCAGTGCCCTTTTTAATAGTCAAAAGTGACTGGAGGACAACTACCCTCTCCATTGCTCGTCATTTCCCCAAACATATCCAATAATAATTTTGAGATAGCCATTTTGTTCAACGTAATTGAGAGGACCGGAAATTATGTCTTTAAGGATGACAAACCTCCCTCCACAGCCCTCAGGGCAAGGTAAGTTATGCCCTGGGGCTCGTTGGATTGGTAATCAGAAGTTCTAGTGCCTTTTTAAGATTAAGAGTGATCAGTGGACGGATACACCCCCCCCCCCAGACCAGAACACAAGTTGCGCTTTACTGAAAACAAAATACGTTTGAAACGTTTTCACCTTTCTTACTTTCATAAATGAAAAATTATCAAAACCTTAACCAAGAAAAATGTCAATATATACCAATTTAACTGACAATCCACGGTCTTTTTTTGTTTCAGTAAAGCGCAAATTGTGTTCTGGTCTTGAGAAGGCATAGGGATTACCAGCCCTACTCTTTTTGATTTTTTATCGTCTTGACTTTAACTTGGTTACTCATCTAAATTTCTGTTCATTTTTGAGTTTCATTTTTGTGTTTATGGTTATTTGCGGCAATTTTGAGTTTGATAGATTATTTGATGTTATTTTTGCTCATTCTCGGCTTAATGGAGCTCTTTACTTTTCTTTGAAAACCTTGTCTTGTGGGAAAAGTTTTTTAAATTAATATACATAAAGGATTTAAAAAAAGACTTTAATACTCAATTATGAAACTATAGACGGTTATAAATCAGGGTAGCTAACCCTATAGACGTACCTGCTCAGTGGAAGAAAGGGGATGTCCCCTGGTATTGACTGATATGAAGTGTAACCTCACAAAAAAACCTTCGATTCCCATTCCCTTATTGATAGGGTCAGTGCGTACCTACACCCAATAGAGCTGAATTATAGAAGCTAGCTATTCTTTAAATTCTTTTTAAGCTCCGAGATACAACTACATATACCATCATTTATAGAAACGTTACGTTCATTGTAGGAAAGTGTATCTGAAAAAAGTTGAATCTTCAACTGAATTGTGGGGCATTCTAATATCCTCAGAGAAATACTATCAAGGGGCCAAGACATAGACAAGGTTTCAGTAGGCTGAAGTCTGAGGCCCAGGGGACTCTAACGACTGGCGTCAGTTGGGAGGAGGGGGACGGAGGGAGACGCTTTTTTTAGATATTTCATTGAATTTGCATTGAAGAGATATGAAATCAATCAACAAAATTACCACCCTAGATTTTTTTAAATATATCCCCCTCCCCTAATTTCCATGAATTTACGCCACTGACTGTAGTGCTACAAAAAAGTTTCTGAAATAGACCAGAACTTGTTATTTTGCTAATTTTAACAGTAGGCCTATATTTATTTTTTGAAAGAAAATGTGGGAATTAGCTACAATAAAATTCGTATTTGTGCAACTGCGTTACCCTTTCTTCATTCTAACAATCGGATTAAAGAAAGTGAAGCTTTGCTTCAAACCCTCCTCCCCCCTCCTTGAAGAAGATTTCTGGACGCATATAAGCCGTCATCTTTATTCTTATGTTTTGCGGGAGTACTTGCCATTTCAATATTTTGCAAACGATTATCTTCAAATTCTGCAAACCAATGGAGCTTTTTTATGACGAGTATAAAAAAAGTAGCAACGTCAGCAAAACTGAGCAAATTTCGCAATAGATACTTAAAAAGGCTTCCGAACGTCACGGATGGAAATTTTGGGCACAGATTCTGATGACCAGAACTTTATTGGAAAGTCTATAAAATATTACGAATTTTACAGATATCTTTCCCAGCGTTGCCAACACGGTACAATTGAACCGCTTCTGGTACAAATTAGGGGTCCTGGTACAATTCCGTATATTTGGAAATTTGTTAGTACAATCAAATTTTTCAGTAAGTTTTATTTTTATTTGCTTCTTTCTGAGTCGGATATCTGTTCGAGTTTTAGTATATTTAAAATTTTGTTCTTACAAAACAATACTTTCTTTTTAGTAGCCCCCCCCCCCAAAAAAAAAAAATCGTAATCAGAAATCACAAATTTACGTCTTATAAGAGTCGTATGAAATAGCTTCTCCAAATACTTCTTTTGTCAGTTTTTTTTTTTTGGTAAGTTTTTTTGTTCAGTCTGCAGTAAATCCACCAACAGAGTGAAATGCAATGAGGTAACAACTTGAATCCAATGGAGCTGCTTCTGCGGTTGAGATTGTTTCTAGTTCGTGGCGCTAGTAGGGGTAGAATTTACCGGCCATTTTCTCAGGTCCCACATTAAGTTTAGCCCATCTTGTGTGATACTGATATAACTCTGTGGCACTTTATCATAACAAAATTACGACGCCCCATTGATAAGAAGCAGGTGTTTTACTGCCTCTTATAGCTCTTCGTCATGTTTTTCTGTAATTTTTTTATGTTCATTCAATCGCATTGCCAGCAGAAAACTTTGAGGGCATGTAGCCCTCCCAAGGGCTAAACATCAGCTTAGCTCCCAGATTCCTGATAACAAGTTTCGGCATCCATATTTGTTCCTTCTTATGCGAGAAACTGAAATCACTCAATGTCATATTACAACTGTCACTAAATGGAAAATTAAATTAAAAAAAAACAAGTTTTTCAACTGAAATTAAGGAGCAACATTAAAACTTAAAACGAACAGAAATTTTTCTGTACAGGAGGGGGAAATCTCATCCCTCGGTCTTTACGCTAAAGTCGTAAAATTGTTTAAAAATAATTCTCCTTCCACAGCCCTTGTGTTTCAGAAGTCATTCTTAAAGAACTGAAACAAAATTCAAACTTTAAGATTATAAATTATAAATAAAAACAAATTTTATTTATAACTAAATAAAAAAAAATTGTTTTCAACTGAAATTAAGGAGCAACACTAAAACTTAAAACGAACAGAAATTTTTCTGTATAGGAGGGGGAAGTCTTGTCCTCATCCCTCGTTCTTTACGCTAAAGTCGTAAAGTTTTTTAAAAACAATTCTCCCTCAACAGCCCTTGCGTTTCAGAAGTCATTCTTAAAGAACTGAAACAAAAATTCAAACTTTAAGAGCGAGATATGAGGAAGAGGCAGCCCCCTAATAAACGCAATAATTTTTGTCCATTTTAAGTTTTAGTGTTGCTCCTTACTTTCAGTTGAAAAATTTTTTTTTTATTTAATTTCGGACAGTTTTTCAAATCATACCAGGTTACTCCCCCCCCCCCAAATTGTTAAAAATTCCACCGGAAACTTTCTTCCCCAAGACCCCCCCCCCGGGAGAAAATTCCACCGAAATTTTCCGAATATTTCCTAATAAAAAATAATATTGTGTAAAAAATGGGCGAATTCTAGAATGTATAGCCCTTTCACCAGGGTCCATGGGCGTTCATGCCATCCTCAAAGGCACAGTTGGTGGACCTTTTAACTATGCTGAACGAAATGGCTATCTCAAAATTTTGATCGGATGCTTTTGAAGAAAAAGGGGTGTGGGAGGGGCGTTAGTTGCCCTCGAATCTTTTTGGTCATTCAAAAAGAGCACTAGAGTTTTTAATTTCCGTTCGAATAAACCCTCACCCGATCTTCTGGGACCATTGGTTCGATACAATCAACCGTAAAAAAAAACATCTTTTCATTTCATTTAGCAAAATGTAAAAAATTCCATATTTTTTTAGGTAGGAGCTTGAAAACTCTACAGTAAGGCTATCTCATATGCTGAATCTGATGGTGTAATTTTCATTAAGATCCCTTGTCTTTATGGGGGTGAAAACCGGCTTGTCTTTATCGAAAACCGGCAAATTCTCTCAGGCTCGTAGCTTTGGATGGAGAACATTAAACTTAATGAATTTCGCATATCGAGAATAAGCATAAAAAGTCCATTCTTTTGGTACAATAACTGTCATCAGAATTCCTATTTTTTAGAGTTTGTGTTAATATTGGTCCGAGTCGTTCCTTAGCCTACTTACAGTTCGTTACCACGAACCGCTTGACACATTCTTAGCAGGCCTTGCGGTAATCCAGACATTCCCCCCTCTCAAAAAAAAAACTCCACGATTTTTCCCACCACGTCCCAAGCTTCTTATTTCATATAATGCGCATATTTTGTTACTCCAACCAAATGCGCCCCCTTTCCATCAGAAACATTTTCTTCGCAAATGCTCGACTCTCAGTGATATTCTTTGACCATTTCCAGGACAGGAGCTGACAAACTCGGAAGGTAGTAGGACCTACATAAAAAGGGATTTCAGTGCCCAGTTTCAAAATCGTGCGCAGCAGAATGACGGACGCTACGCGTGGCGCTCCAAGATAAATCTTGACAGCAGAGAATAGGCGACTCCCTGATAAAATATAGGACCATTAAGCTGGAAATGGCAGAACAAAGTATTAAATAACACGAAAGATACGACTTTCATCAATTTCTTATCGTTCAGTCAGAAACACAAACAGTCCAGGGGACAGTATTGCAATCTGAAACTCACTATGATATGATTTACCTTGACAATAGACGGAAGCTTCCAACATAAAACTGACAAATATAAAACAAAGTCAGCAGAGCATAATAATGGTTTTTTTCTAACCTTGGAATTTTAAAAAGATGAGAATACTAATTTTTAGAATGCGCCTGCTAATTATTATACCACACCTGCGACAATACCCACGTTCATTATAAACAAGGAAGTAAAGATTACAAAAAGAAATTCGAATTAAATAAAAAGTGTACTCAACCAATATATCAGGAGGAATCCCTACGCACGGGTAAGTTCACCGAAATTTATCTTAGAGGGACTCTATGCAAGCGTAACAAAATGGAAAATGTAAGAATTTATGGGGGATTTCAAACAGATTTTGGAAACTACTGGAATATATAGGGCTCTAAGGGCCCCTACAAAGTAAATTAATTGAGAGCAGGACTGTGTTCCCTAAGATTCCTTCAAAAGACTCCTCCCCGCCCCCTTACAGACAAAGGGTGGGGTAAATTATAATTTCCGTGTTGTGACCTCACCAGAAAAAATCTCTGATATTTCCTCTGTTCGGGTTGAACCTTTGTCCAGCTATACACTTAGGTATCATGACAATTATGGTGGGAGGATAGTATAGCATAGGCAAAACATGCATATTTTATGTACTTTGAAGTTTTTTCCATAATACATTCCTTCTGTTTTTGGGGGGATGCCCATTCCCTCCTGTTCTGCACATGGGCGTACGGAAGGGGGGGGGGGGGCAGAGGGGGCAGCTGCCCCCGCTTTTACACTAGATATGGCTGAAAAATCAGATGGTTGAAAAAGCAGTTGAAAAAAGGTAGATGGCTAAAAAGAAGTTGATAAAAGATAGATGGTTGAAAAAGCTGGAAATAAACTGGTGGAATGACAGAATAAAAGTCAAACAAGAAGTAATTGTCCATAATGTATTGGAAAGATTTAGTTCTAATCCAAGAAGATTGATTAATGCTGAATCTTATTGATGATTCATGATTTTGGGTGATTACTTATTAAAAAGATTTCATAGGTATGATAGAACTTGCTCGCAATGTAAGGTTTTGTGAACTGCCAGTATAACTTCAGCCCCCCTCCACCCTTCATCAAAGAATCGGCTGCCCCCTCCACCTAGAGAAGAAGATACGTACGCCCATGGTTCTGAATGAACACAATTTTGAATACCAAGTAATGAAGTGGAAAGTTTGTTTATGAAGAACAATACAACTTAAAACGAAAAGGCAGTAATAACATAAATTTTGCTCAAATAGCAGAACAATGAGATATAATAGGAAATGTCACTTCTTTGAGATAATAAAGAATAAAAGCATTAAACTTTGTACCCATGACATTTAACAAAGCGATGGTCACCTAAAGAAAAACTAAAAGATGGTGAAAAGTACATAGAAGTCAATTCACAAAAACATGGAGGGGGGAGGGGGGGGCGAAATTCAGTTTTCAAAATCAAGAAAGGGGGCAAAATCATTGCTTTTTTTCAAGCCTCCCAACGAAAAAAAAAATGCATTTTTCAATGAGCTCGCCTGAGAAAAATGTATGCTTCAAAACTGAAGGGGGGGGTGGGCTAAATGCCCCTGCAAGAGTAAGGTCCAAGTTAATGAGCCCTCATCTCCAACAAGACTAAGACAAAAAATAAAGTGCAACAAAAAAAAAACTTTTTCGCATATAGACTATGCTCCGCGTAGCACAGAGAATCTCCCGATTATCTGCCTTCGACCGAGAGTATAATAAGTGGCCAGGAACAATTCATGCAACACTTTCTGTGTCCTCCCCCCCCCCCAATTTCTCAAGGTACCCATTTGGAGCTGTGTCGACTCTAGCTGAGATTACAAAGTCACTCCATTTAAATCTGTTCTAAACGAAATAATCGGCAACACCAGCACTCAAACCCCTGTCCTTGCGGACACAAAACTGCAATTCTGGCACTCTAGCCATCTGGCTAGCAAGGTTCACAGCAAAAAAAAATAGACAAGACCAAAGCAAAGAAGATGAAACTCAACGCTTCATATTTTTGACTACAAAAAGAACTTGAGACGCACCTCATAATTTGGATGTTATCTTATCTCTCCTTATTGTACACATTTTCTATTGATATATAAAGCAAGCCTAAACACCCCTAAAACTCAATAATATTATATTCTCATTGAATACAAGGGGAATTAGTGGGCAAATTGTACAACATTTTTCCTTCCCATTTTAGGATTCAATGCTAAGGGATGCTTTTACAAAGGGATAGGAGCTTTATGTTAGGCAAGTCAAGTATGCAATATTTGCAAAATGGCATTATGTTTGTGTCCTGATGACAAGAATTTGATGATACCTCCCCTTTACCTTTCCACAGAGGACACATCAGGTCTATCAGGATCCCAAAAGACAACTAGGACATTGCTGTTACTTCTTGACTCAGTTGGATTGGGATCAGAAGTCCTAGTCTGCTTGATTTGCATAAGGTAAGAATTTAAAATTCCTTGCGTACAAATGTCAGATTGAGTTCTGATCCACAAGAAGTATAACTGGTGGATTGACTCTTATTCCACACTAAGTTACTTTAAGATGCAATACCCTCTTCTAGTAAATGTCTTGCAGAGAAAAAATTCTTTCTCTCTACCAGAAAGACTGAATTGGGTTTGGATGTCCAAAAGGTATAACTAGACTAGGGCACAGACGATTTTCACGAAGTTTCAGTGAGGTACAACAGCCCCTTTTGCTAGATGTTCCGACAACACAAATTTAGAAAGCCCTCTCCCCTACAGAAGCCATATCAGATATGGGCCTTTAATAAATACAACCAGAAAGCTTATTAATGCTTTCTAACAAGCTCAGCTAAGATCCAGCACCCTCTTCTGTTAGATGTCCTGGTGGCAAGAATTTAGGGGCCCTGCTTCCTTCCATCCCCCACAGAGATTGCGTTATGGCCTCCAAAAATCATAACTAGAAGAGCACTTCTTACTTCATAGATTCTGATAATCCTTGCTGATAGGTATCCTGGTGGCAAGAATTTAAGCAAAGAACCTACCTCTGCCTTCCTCAGCTTCCCCATAGAAATCAGATTAAATCCAGCAAATAT
Source organism: Artemia sp. Qi Xiang Cuo (assembly GCF_049724085.1). Lineage (NCBI taxonomy): Eukaryota > Metazoa > Arthropoda > Branchiopoda > Anostraca > Artemiidae > Artemia > Artemia sp. Qi Xiang Cuo. The sequence goes on along the minus strand of NC_142814.1, from coordinate 18,502,077 downwards.
ATAGGTACTACTAAAACACTAGATTGTACTTCCTACCAGATTTAGTTTCCTTTGGTAGATGTGCAAACATTCATATTTCTCACCAAAAAAAAAAAAGCATAATAAAACTAAAAAAGCATAAAGGGGTTTCTTCACTGCATATTCGATTGGAAATTGAGAGTTATAGTGCCCTTTTTAACAATCGAAAGTGATTGGAGGGCAACTAGCCCCCCCACGCCCATCATTCCCCCAAACACATCCAATCAAAATTTTGAAATAGCCATTTTGTTCAGCGTAGTTGATTTCCAGATAGAAAATATATTTTTGAGGAGGACACTCCCCCAAAACCCTCAGGGTAAGGGTTTTAAGATATGCCCTGAGGGCATATAAGGTTTTTATAGAAAGCATTGTCGTAGAAACTTCAAAACAGGCTCATTAAATTGGAAATTCGAAGGGCTAGTACCCTTTTTAATAGTCGAAAGTAATTGGAGGGCAACTAGCCCCCCCACGCCCATAATTCACCCAAACACATCCAATCAGAATTTTGAGATAGCCATTTTGTTCAGCACAGTTGATTTCCAGATAGAAAATATATTTTTGAGGAGGATAATCCCCCACAACCCTCAGGGCCAGGGTTTTAAGTTATGCCCTGGGGGCATTTAAGGTTTTTTTAGAAGGCGTTGTCGTAGAAACTTCAAAAAAGGCTCATTCGATTGGAAATTCAAAGGGATAGTGCCCTTTCTTATAGTCGAAAGTGATTGGAGGGCAACTAGCCCCCCCTTACGCCCATCATTCCCCAAACACATCCAATAAAAATTTTTAGATAGCCATTTTGTTCAGCCTAGTTGATTTCCAGATAGAAATTATATTTTTGAGGAGGACACTCCCCCACAACCCTCAGAGCAAGGATTATAAGTTATGCCCTGGGGGCATATAAGGTTTTTATTGAAATCTTTGTCTTAGAAACTTGAAAAAGGGCTCATTCGATTTGAAACTCAAAGGGATAGTAGCCTTTTCAATAGTCAAAAGTGAGTTGAGGGCAACTAACCCCCTCTCACGCCCACCTTTTCCCCAAACACATCCAATAAAAAAATTTTAGATAGCCATTTTATTCAACGTAGTTGAAAGTTTTGGAAATTAGGTCTTTAAGGATGACAATCCCTCCCCCAACAGCCCTCAAGGCAAGGGTTGTAAGTTATACCTTGGGGTGTATAAAGTTTTTATTGAAAGCGTTGTCGTAGAAACTTCAAAAGGGTTCATTCAATTGGAAATTGAAAGAGCTAGTGCCTTTTTTAATAGTTGAAGGTGATTGGATAGTGACTAACGCCCCTCTCACGCCCACCATTTTCTAAAACACGTCCAATCAAAATTTTGAGATATCCATTTTGTTCAACGTAGTTGAACGTTCTGGAAATTAGGTCTTTTAGAATGATAACCCCCTCAGAGCCCTCAGTGCAAGGGTTGTAAGTTATGCCCTGGGGGCATATAAGGTTTATATAGAAAGTTGTTGTATAAATCATAGGAAATTGGAATTGGAAATTGGAGTGGCTTGTGCCCTTTTAAATAGTCGAAAGTGATTGGAAGGCGACTAACACCCCACTCACGTCCACAATTTCCCCAAACACATCCAATCAAAATTTTGAGATAGCCATGTTGTTTAACGTAGTTGAAAGTTCTGGAAATTCGGTCTTAGAGGCTGACAACCACCCTAACAGACCTTAGGGTAAGGGTTGTAATTTATGCCCTGGGGGCATATAAGGTGTTTATAGAAAGCGTTGTTGTTTCCAAAAGGGTTCAATTCGATTGGAAATCGAAAGACCTATTGCCCTTTTTAATAGTCGAAAGTGATTGGAAGGCTTGACATTTTTATAGTAGAGATCGAAGTGGGTATAATGTATTATTTTTTGTTGTTGTTGTTGTTTAGCCCAGGGCACTTCATATTGAAGGAGTTGTCGTGGGAACTTCGAAAAGGGCTCATTCGATTGAAAATAGAAAGGGCTGATGCCCTTTTTAATAGTCAAAACTGAATTGAGGGCAAATAATCCCCCTTCCACTCCCACCCTCCCACGCCAAACCTCCTATTTCTGTTCTTAAAATTTACTACTACTACAACAAACAACACATCGCAGCACCAAGCCGCCTGAGGCCAACACCGCTACGCATGCTCCTCCTCCACACCAATCTATACAAAGACTCCCTTTTTACACCAGCCAACGAAGTTCCCATATCCTTTAAATCTTTCTTTATGACGTCCTCCCAACCCAGACGGGGACGACCTGCTTTCCGTTTAGCCCTAGATGGTTGGTCGAAAAGAACAATCTTCGGCAATCTGTCATCCTTCATCCGAACAACATGCCCTAACCACCTCAACCTTTCTTTCATTATAGACCTAGAAAGCGGTATTGAACCACATATTTCGTATAGCCTATTGTTTGAAATACGGTCAGTCAGCCGGGTACCCAGAACAATCCTTAAGCAGTTATATATTTCTGTATATAACTTATATAGGCCTAGTCAGTGAGTTACACATATTTTAAGTAGTAGGCTAAATATGTCACTGAGTTATATATTTCTGTATATAACTTATATGCCTTTTCAGTCAGTTACACATATTTATAAGTAGTAGGCTAAATATTTCACTCAGTTATACATTTCTGTATATAACATATATAGGCCTAGTCTGTAAGTTACACATATTTATAAGTAGTGGGTTTAATGTGTCACTGAGTTGCATATTTCTGTATATAACTAATATAGGCCTAGTCAGTGAGTTATGTATATTTATAAGTAGTAGGTTAAATATGTCACTGAGTTATTGCCTTTGCAAAACAAAAGTGATCCGTTTATCTGGCCTCCCCCAGGCCATTCAGCATGTCCCCAGGTGGCGATAGGGGAACGCTCTACAGATATGTAGGGTACCTCCATAGGAGGCATGGACCAAGGGGGGACCTTGTCCCTGGGGGTCCATAATAGAATCTGGGGCACCCTTGCCCGGGGTCATAAATACAGGCGGAGGAGGAAGAAGGCCCCTCAAATGTACACTCAAACGGGCCCACTTGTTTATCCACAAGTTCTTTGAGTTGCAAACCTTCTCCCAGCAATGGGTTAAATTACATGGTGATGCAGAACACCATCACAGGAGGATCCTCTAAATGAGGACAACTGCGGCAGGGTGGAAAATCCATATCTCTGGACAACGGCATCTGCACAGGGCTGCCTTGACCTTTTCGGGGTACCTGCAAGACTGGGGACCGTGCGGTCAACTCTATTCCCACTTGAGAAGTGGCGCCCCTCGAGGAAATTATAGCCTAGTAAACGACACAGCATTCGCACGGGATTCTGACTAATGGACAATTCTTCTGGGATTGGTATGTTTTGATGGGCGTCTTTGGGCTGAAAAACCTCTTCCTAGCTAATTTATCTATTACGGGTTGCCTCCCCGTGATAGCATAATATTTGCAGGCATGAATATATAATGAGTAGGAGGTAATAGGCTTGAGATTGTCTGTGCAGGATTTCGACTCTTGTTGATAGAAGAGCATCGCCAAGTGCTGAAAACCATGTTGTGACCAAGATGGGCCCAGGATTGCACAAAGCCTCCATTCATGGAGGTCCCAGGGACTTCTTACTGTCCGGTTCTAAGCCGGCTTAAGCACTTCGGTGTAGACTTGTGAAAATTTGTGATCCCCGTCCTGCACCGGTATCCGGGATCATTGCTTTTCCTGAGGCAAAAAGAATTTCAATGATTTAAAGAACATGAAAATTGGAACTTGGAATGTTATGACGTTAAAAAATGACTATCGTATCGACATTTTGACTGACGAATTCAGACGATTCGAACTAGATCTATTAGGAGTTTCAGAAACTCATATCCCAGGGGTAGGAAGCATGAAAATAGGTGATATAGAATTTGTTTACTCAGGCAGGAAGGATGGGTTACATAGACAGGGAGTAGGGCTCATGATGACTAAGGAAGCTGCTAAGTCTTGTTTAGGCTGGGAAGGTATTAATAATAGAATACTAATTGCTCATTTTATGACTAGTAAGTTCAAGGTATCAGTTATAGTAGTATACGCCCCTGTAGAACCGACTGATGGAGATACTAGTGACTCAGAGGAATTCTACTTACAGTTACAGGAGCAAATAGACAAGGTCCCAGGCAGAAATATTATGTTATTGCTGGGAGATTTTAACGCCCAGGTTGGTAGAAATAAGGATAGATAATATCCTAGCTTAGGTAAATTTGGTGTAGAAAAAGAAAACAGTAATGGATACAGACTTGTTCAATTTTGTAGGTATAATAATCTAGGTAAAATAAATATAGGGTATGGTCATAAAATTTTTCAGAAGCTTACCTGGTATTCGTGCGATGTTAAGAAAGCAAACATTACTGATTATGTTATAGTTAACTGAATACTAGCAGGATCAATACACTATACAAGGGTCTCTATGAGCGCTGTTATAGATGTTTAAAGTGAAGATCACCATCTAGTAGTGTCAAGGGTTAATTTAAAGCTGAAATATCGGAAGGGTAACTACCTCCCGGGAAGTTATGATGTTAGTAGACTCCAGGATGAGAATTTGAGAGAAACTTTCCAGGAACAGTTGAATACTAAACTTGAGAGTTTAAAATTTGATAATGTGGAAGATGGTTGGAATAATTTTAGAAAAATAATTTGTGAAGTTGCTGAAGGTGTATTAGGGAAGAAAGCTAGAACTGCAGCTAAGAATATTAGTGAAAAAGCTTTAAGTCTAATAGAAAGGAGACAGGACTTGTACAAGAATTATCTGAGTGATAGATCACATGAAAACAAAAGAAATGTAAAGAAAGTGGAGAGAGCATTGAAATATGAACTATGGAGGTGTGAAGTGGAGGCCATGGATAAAATTACTGAGGATTTAGGAGATGCAGCTAGACGACATAATTGTAAAATATTGTACTGGAACGTTAACAAATTGAGAGGTAGTAGTCAATCCGGACTTGTCCCAGTTAAAGATAGGAATGGGGTGGCAATTAGCGATAAGACAAAAGCTAAGGCGAGATGGGCCGAACATTTTGAGAATTTGCTTAACCGAGATAGAGTTGCAGGAAAAAATATAGAGGAAAATGAAAAAGTTTGTGATACCTTGGATGTGAAGGAAGATTTGTTTTGTGAGGAGGAATTAGAAACAGTACTAAAAGGATTATAAAGAATAATAAGGCTCCAGGTGCTGATAGGGTAGTAAAAGAGTTTCTTAAATATGGTGGCTCTGAGGTTAGAAATAAGTTATTGGAGATTATGAATATGATTTTTGAAAAAGGGGAAGTACCTAATGATTTTAGGAAAACCTTAATTATGACACTTTATAAGAAAGTTGATAAAAGTGAGTGTTTTAATTATCTAGGAATTAGTATGATATCTGTAGGTATCAAATTTATTCGTAATATGATACTTTTTATACTTAGAGATTCAGTATACAAAGTTTTAAGAGAAGAGCAGTGCGGTTTTAGAAAAGGCAGAGGATGTGTTGATCAAATTTTCACTCTTAGGTTAATAATTGAGAAGTGCCTAAGTTTTCAAACACCTTTTGTCCTCAGTTTTATAGATTATGAGCAAGCGTTCGATTCTGTTGATAGAGGAGCTTTAGTAAAGGTTTTATCCTTGTATGGTATACCAGACAAATACATTAAAGTGATTAGTGCTATGTACGAGAATAACACTGCTGCGGTTAAGGTAGGAAATGAGGTTAGCAGCTGGTTTTGTATTAAATCAGGAGTTAAGCAGGGTTCTGTTCCATCCCCCTTTGTATGGATTATTTTGATGGACTTCGTTTTAAGAAGCACAGGAAAGGCAATGGGAGATCACAGAATCAAATGGGAGGAAAAAGTCTCCTGGACTTAGATTATGCTGAGGATTTAAGCATCCTAGATGAAAGTGTGGGCAAAATGAATGAAGTTTTCGAGGTTTTGCGAGTTCAGGGTGCTAGTATTGGTTCGAAAATTAATGTTAGGAAGACTAAGTCACTAAGGCTAGGAATAAGTGAAGATGAAAAGGTGACGTTGGGTAATGAAAAGATTGATCAGGTTTTCATTTTCACTTAACTTGGTAGTATTATTAGTAAAGATGGTGGGAGCAGTGAAGATCTTAAAAATAGAATAGCCAAGGCTCAGGGTGTTTTTTCACAGTTAAAAAAAGTTTGGAAGAATAGGAATATAAGTCTGCGAACTAAGATAAGAATCTTAGAAGCTACAGTGATGACAGTGGTCAAATATGGCTCTGAAGCATGGACGCTCCGAAAAGCAGATGAAGATTTGCTAGATGTTTTCCAGAGAAATTGCTTAAGGATCTTAAAATTTAACCAAATCAAAATAGCGTAAGTGTATCCAAGCTATCAAAGAAAGTAAACAGATTTTTTGCAAATGGTAAGTTTTCCATTTCAGGTCAACTAGAGGAGGTATGAAACTAAATTAAACAGTACTATTTGTGTTCAGATTTTTAAAGGGGTGCATGTTGTTAAAAATTGCTGAAAATTTTTCTCCAGCATACAAATAGTAGGCCAAACTATAAAGTCTTAAAAAACGAAAAGATTTAAAGAATTATTTTCCTTTTCCCTGAAAAGATAATGTCAATATAAAACGAACAGAAATTAATTTAAAAAACTTTTTCCACAAAATAAGTTTTTCAAAGAAAAGTAAAGAGCTCCATTAAACCAAAAATGAGCAAAAATAAAATCAAATAGTCTACCAAGCGTGAAACTACCAAAAATTAGCATCGATAAATAAATGAAACCCAAAACGAACAGAAATTACAATAATTAATCGAGTCAAACTCAACATGAGCAGAAGTTAACATAAGTTGGACTCAAAACCCCTATGCCTTTCCAAGGCCAGAACAAAATTTGCACTTTACCAAAAAAATACAAATGAATGTGCATTGTCAGTTTAATATATATATATACTGATATTTAGTAATCAAAATGTTAATATTATTTGATTTATTAAAGTTATAAAAGTAAAAACATTTCTATTGTTTTTTTAACCTAGAGATTTTTAACCCTGGCCATTTCTTCTCCAAATGAAACTGATCTTCGATGAACCGTGACAAACTTTATGCTATAAAAGCAAAAGCTTCAGAAACTGATTTGCAGCACAAATGAGGTCAGGCATGACTCAAACTTTGGATGCATACCAAAATTTTTACAAATTTAACTCAACTGCTTTCCAAGTTAGAGAAAAGTCTATCATCTAGAAGCTTACCACATCTAGACTTACTGTCTATAAGCTTTCTCTAGCAAGATGTTAAGTTGTTGACTTGCCAATTTTACCTTAGCCCTGGCTAGAAAACGCAGTTAAGAATTTCAAAAAAACTTTGGTTAAGCCCTTATTTAAGAAAATTTATGGGTAAATTTGGTAATTATGGATAGACTTGTTTTCTTTTTTTTAAGGAAGCAGATTGCTTGGCATGACTATTTCTGTTAAATTAATACAGGATTTACGTAAAATTTTAACAGAAGAACCGTATAGTTCCAGCGAAGGGAAAGATTCAAGATTAATAAATGAAAACTTGCTGAATCATAAAACTCATTTAGTCCTTATTTTATAGATGACTAGCTTAACTGTTACACATTGCTACAATCTACAAAACAAAGAAAATTCCCCCCTCCCCCTCCCCAAAAGAAGTTCTCCCCTCTGTATTACTAGTGATTGTATTTTTTAATTATAAAGTATATGAAAATATTCCCACATGGATACAGCTTTCCCATCAAATTCCCCCTGGAAAATCCCCCAACACTGCAATTTCCCCTTCATTGGGGAATCAAGTCCATAAATCAAGAACAAAATAATGCACTGAAGTAATAAACACAAACATTTTTTTTCTCAAATGACACGCTTTCCACAATAGAGTTAATCCCAGACTGAAAAATGTTGTCTTTTACTCCATGTTTATATAACTTACATAATTTATCTAACTTTTGATTATGTACTGTAAAACGGGGTGGCTTTGCACACTTTTCCTGGTTTTTAGTCGGTAACTTCTGAATGGGCTGAGCTTTTGTCTCGATTTAAATTGCGTTAGTGTATAACACCATCCTGCTGTAATTACCTTGCTTAAAAAAAAGTACCAGTCATGGAGAACATTTTTTTTTATATCTTTTGTTGGGCCAGAGACATCCCAGGGCCTGGGGTGACTTCACCCCAAGCCTTTTTAACCCCTTTTTGAAGGTGTTTTCCGACTATAGGGGTAATTTGAGTGTTTCTGAGGGGTGGCTTTGGCCCTCGAAACGGATTTTTTTTAAAAACTGTTTTCATTGGATATTTTATTCTTCAAATATATAAAACTAAGCTACTGATTTCGCACTTTCTAAAAATCACAGATCTGATGTGCTAGACTGGGCGTGGTCCGGTTAAATCTTAAAGAAACTCACAATTGGAAAATCTTTAAAATCAACTTCAAGACTGTAAAAGAACTCAACGTCAAGAACTAAACCACATAAATCCCTCAGAAATCCAAGAATTCAAACACTAGTGATCTAGATGATGAACAAGCGTTAGAAACAGCAGGTGGGTTTTGTAACTTGAGAAGGTATCTAGGTGTTCATACCAGATTTCATTCACTTCTTCTGGCCATTTCCACTTCTTCACTCCAGCCATGGCCATTGCTTTTATCTTTAGTCTTTTTTTCTTGGGATCAAGCTGATTAATTTCTCCTGGGAACCTCCTTCTTCATATTCAAACTGAACAAAATTGCCTGGTTTGAGATGGTTGTAGATCTCAATTCCAGGCAGTGACTTTTCACGTGGAAGCTGAGTCTCTTGCTCTCCTTCATCTTTAGACGAGTTTGAGCTTTCTGGTTTCTTGCTTTGTTTGGGAGCAATCTTCTTTCCTTTTTGGGCAATAGCTTTCTTTCTCACAGGAATGGAGGCACTGTTTCTCTTTCTTTTCAGTCTTACTTGATCAGGATGAATTCCATCCTCAAACATCCTTGTCTTGGCTTCTTCTGCTTCCAGATCAGGATCATTGCTTCTTGAAGCTTTGCGACAGAAGTTTTCAACAGAGTAGCTTTTGCCAGCAGGAACATCAATTTGTTTCTTTTTTTTGCTGTCCTTTAGGGTTCGTTGGTCCCGCGCATGTATGTCAGCATGCCAATAACTGTCTTATTGAGGACAATTGAACCGTCTGTTGATGATGCTGTAGGCAAATGAGAACCTTCATTCTGTCCAAAGGTACAATTCCACTTTTAGCAAAGCCAGAGATCAGGTCTTGTGCCCCATTTGCATCCATCAGCAACTCTGTCAGCTCCTTTAAAAGCCCACGAAAAGCTCTTCAGGTAACGAAACTTCTTTTTGACATTCACCACATGCCTTGAATTCTGTCAGGATCTGCCTCCACTTCACTTTCATAGGCCAAAATATGGCCACACCGAGCAGCTGAGGAAGATGAGTGGAGTTCAGGATCTCGAAAATCCTCAATACATATGTTTATTTTTCAGACGTGTACTTCATAAGCTGTTATTCAGTGTTTAATCCCATTCTTTTCTGTAATAGTTTTTGTTCAACCTGTGAAAAAAGGAAGGTATAATTCATTACCTGAGATAAACAGCAATCCTTTAACACTCTTTTTCCAGGTTTGGGTCAAAGTCAAACAGGAGGGCAAAGTGACTCCATTTTACGGTATACAAAGAGTCAGAAAACGATAAGTATATCAAATAAATTTTCGTATGGAGAATCCCGCCCCCACACCCACACATAGAATTCTCCCTGGAAAATTTTCTCTACATGTAAAATAACAATGACATTTCGAAATTTCAAAGTATTTGAAAAATAAGGTAGAATACCAGATTAACAAAACTGATGAATATAAAATTCAGAGAATTTATTAAAGAAGAAATAATGCAATTGTGGAAGTATGTTGGATAATTCATAATTAACTAACCATTAACTGAATATCCAGAAAGTGTGGACAGTATGAGCAGAAGGAACTGTCAAATATTTGTAATGAGGGATTTATAATTTCAGTCAGCACAAAAAGTATTCAGAAGTCCTTGGAGAGAGGAGGCTGAAAAAATTACACCCAAAATGTTCACATGAGTTTACTCAACAACTTCTTGAGGTTTCATGGCAATTGGATGAACAGGGTAGTAGCACATACATGACTGAAAGACATACATTCATTTCTATTTGTATAGAACAGTTTAAAATCAGGAGTCAAGCAGGGTTATGCTTTAATCTTGTCTGTATATTAAATAAAAGAAATGTTTTTCAACCGAAAGTAAGGAGCAATATCAAAACATAAGACGAACAGAAATTATTATGTATATAAGCCTAAGGGGGGTTGTCCCATCCTCAATACCTTGCTTTTTCTGCTAAAGTTTGAGTGTTAGTCCTAATTCTTTAAGAACAACTTCTGAAATACAAGGAATGTTTAATTAGAATAATATGCCTTTTAAAAGTTCTAAAAAACTTTAGCATAAGAAACAAGATATTAGCAACCTCCCTTATGTATGTAATAATTTCTGTTTATTTTAATTTTTGATACTGCTCCTTACTTTCAGTTGAAAAACTTGTTTTTTTAAATTCTATTTCAGATCTTTTCAAATAATGCTGGGGAATCTGGTCCCCCCCATGGTAAATCCCTTCCCTCATGGAAAGCTCTTCCCACATAAAATATCCCCCATCAGATATATTCCATTCTAGCTGAAAATTCCCCTGGAATTTTTTTTGGGGGAGTTCTGGCTGAAAAATTGTTCTTAGCATACATTCATTTGAAAAATTCCCCTTCATGAAAAATTATCCCCAAAAATATCCCTCCTGCTAGTAGAAAGTTGCTTCTGCAGAAAATTCACTTTGAAGAATTTATCCCATGGAAAATCCCCCCTCCTCTATGGAAAGATACCTGGTAAAATTTTCCCCCAGACTATTCCACTTAACATCACATGTAAAATTGAGTCAGTAAAGAGATAGTAAGACAAATAAAAAGTTTTCTATAGGAGTTCTGGCAAATTTCCCCAGTGTGAAAATTTCCTTTGGAAAGTTGAACCTGTGGAAAATTCCCCAGCATAAAATTAACCCCTCTCCCCCCTAAAACAAGTCAGTATAAATTGTATACTTCCCACTAAAAATATTATATGTAAAAAATAGGTTAATTTCATGACTTACAAACCTTTCCCCAGGGGATGTGGTGGGTCATGTTATCCCCAAAGACATAGTTACTGGGCTTTTCAACAATGCTGAACAAAATGACTATGTCAAAATTTTGATTGGATAGCTTTGACAAAGAAAGAGGGGTTAGTTGCCCTCTAATCTTTTTGGTCACTTAAAAAGGGCCCTAGAACTTTCAGTTTCTGTTCAAATGAGCCCTTTCCTAATATTTTACAACTATTGGTTTGATGCAATTACCCCTGTAAAAAAAACACATCAATGATCATTTTTCTGAAAAAAAAACACCACAATTTTGCAGACGGGAGCTTGAAACATCTATGATAGGGTTTTCAGATATGCTAATTTGATGGTGTTATGTTCATTAAGATTCCTTGACTTTTAGTCAGTGTTCTTTCCTTTTTTGAAAATCAGGCAAATTTTCTCAGGCTTGTAGCTTTTGAGGGTAACATTAAACTCAATCAACCTTATATATTTTGAATCAGCATAATAAGCCAATTCCTTTGATATATTATTGATGTCAAAATTCTGTTTCTAGAGTTTCAGTTACTATTGAGCTGTGTTGCTCCTTACTTACAGTTTGTTACTACAAACTGTTTGATTATTTTGATGAACCTTGTCCTATGAAACAATGCCAACATTATAGCCCAATTTGTACAAGATATAGAGGTAAAAATTTTCTAGATGAGAACTGAGTATTCTAGACAAAATTTTTAGCATAATGAAACAGTTTTTGGGTCTTCCCTAAATTTAAGAAAGCTTATATTAATTAATTATAATAGCTTATTGTATATGTATAATTACTGTTCTCTATCAAATGTGGTTTGAACATCAAAATGAATTTTTTACAGCCAAATAACCTAAAATATTTTTAGATTATCCTGACAAATAAATAGATAAAAAAAAATATGTATAGAAAAGGTCAAATTGCAGCTTATTATAACAGCTAAAAAAAAAGGTATGCTGCTATTATAACAGCATATAATAAAAGCTAAAAGATATGGGACTAGACTTTACAGATCATACTGGATGTATTCTCTATTTCTTGGCCATTCAACCAGAAAGTGAAATGGGAGGTTGGGAGCCAGCCATCCTGCACTTTTGCACACTGTTCTTGTTTAACTTCCCTGGATTTCTTGAGGTACCCATTTGAAGCTAGGTCAATTCTGGCTAAGATTACAGTTACACCACTGACCCCCTCTAAACACCCAAACTCAGGCTCCCATTTTGAAGCACAAGGGATTACAAGTCTAGCACAAAAACCAAATAACAGGTTCAGGTTCAGGTTCATACATTTTTATTAACAAAAAAACAACTCAATGTGACAACAAGTTGCACTAAAGCAAGAAGATGCTTGAAAAAGCGACCGGTTGGATATCATGCATGCCAAATCATCAAACCAATTAAAATGAAAAAAGGGGAAAACAATAATAATAACAGAAAATAATGATAAATATATAATGGCAAAAAATATAAAATAAAATATCTACAAAAAAAAAAAAAAAAAAAAAGAAGCCTTCTCTCGAACCATTAACACTACCAAATGGCTTTTAGAATAAAAAAATAACTATAATAGCCTAGTTTTGTAACAAGCACTTCAGGAAACAATGCAATAGTTGTAGTTCCTTGTTGAATGCAAAAATAACAAGAATTGCAATATACATTATTGAGCACAAGGACGGCTAGCTCATTGCTGAAGTTTTGAGTTTCTTCAACTATTTAGCTAGATTGTGTAACTCAATATGTCTTTTTCTGTTCTTTCCAAAAATACTAATTGCTTCCTTTGCAAATTTTATTTTAAGCCCTTAAAATGAGTTTGTTAAAATTATATTTGTCTGCAGAAAGGGTTACCATACCAAAAATTCTGAGAAATGCTTTAAAACAACTTTAAAAACTCACTTATCTCAATAAAAAAAAGTACATTACTTTACTTAACCCCTTCCCCTTGACAGATAAACATTCAGCCTAGCTTACCATAAATGTTCTTACTCTTTGTTAGAATAGCCCAATTCTTTCTTTTGTGCCAATTAAATAGTATTTACTATGAAATAATATAGAACAAAGAGTGACACTATTGAAAAAATACAGCTTGAGTGTATGGAGTAAAATGTATATTTACTCATCAGAATGGGGGCAAGAGGTAAAGTGAAGCAATACAACTATTGGGATGATACAAATAAGTGCTAATGGTACTTTTAAGGTAGATATTAGAATTTTGATTGTGTAATAAAAAAAAGTGCAACTAAGGGCTCAAAATAAAATTTATGAAGGAACTAATTATTATCTTTGGAAAGAGCATGCAAAAGTATAAGCCAAAAATTGGGGCTGCTGAGAAGGAAACATGTTAAGAAAACAATTCTTACTTCATAATATGCAGAACAACTGTAGTTAACACATTTTGACTGTAATTCCACTATACTGCAATTCTAATTCCACTTTATATATAGCCCAAATTATATGTTTCCTATTGTTTCAACCCATAAATTGAATCTATACTAGAAAAAACAAGAAACAGAAAACATAAAGGGAATAAATCATTTGGGCATTATATTCATTAGAATAGGCTATAATGGGGTAGCCTAATTGGAATAAAAAACTTGCATTTTATAACATAATTTAGCTAGGATAAATTGAATACATCACTTGATGCCCGTTTTATGCTGTGTCAGAGTTTAATAATCTTTTCTGTGGTAAGTTCCATTTTGAGCCCTTAATGGAGCCCTAAAAGGTAAAAAAGTCCATAGTTACCAAAAGTTTAAAAACATGTTTAAGCAAAAAAAAAACTGTCTAGGGAGAAAAATTTGCCCTGTCAATTGTTTTGCTCCAAAATTATGGGGTAAATTGGAATCTTCCCCAGAAGCAATTATTGAACTATGAGACAGCACAGAAAAAGACATCAAGTGATGTATTCACTTTCACCCTGGCTAGATTATGTTGTAAACTGCAAATTGACCTATAATGGTTGGCATTAAATGATGGATGTCAACTGCAATAAAGTTAGCAATAGCCTAAGCCTCCTGGATACAGGGTCTGTCTCTGGAAAATATCCTATGCCTCAGCAGAAACAGGCTTTTAATGTGAAAAACTTATTTGCTAGTTATAAAAACTTAGTTATAAAAACTGTGTAAAAACTTAGTTCATATTATAGACTCAGTGGTGGATCCAGGGGGGACATGCTCCTCCCCCCCCTAGTGTAGTCCAAAGTAGTGTAATTTACTAAATTAACTCAAGTTTGCATTAATTAAACTTGCTCCAAACACAAGTTTATTGGATTAACCTATTTTGCAACCCCCCCCCCACCCTAAAAAAATCCTGGATCCACCCCTGTATAGACTTTTGAATAAAGTAAACATAGCCTACCACTTGATGCCTTTTTGATGCTCTTTCTAAATACAACAATCATTTTTGGGTAAATTTTTTGTTGTTCATATTATTGACTTACAAATAAAGTAAACATACCACTTAATTCCTTTTTTTATGCTATTTCCAAATATAATAGGCTATTCATTTTTTCAGAAATAAATTTTACCCCCACCCCTCCTATATATACCAATTCAGGAGATAGCCTATATTTGCACATTAGGGGGGGGTAAATTTTATTTCTGATGTAAATGAGAGGTAAGTTCAAACTTCCCCCCCTCATGTGAAAATATATACTCTGAACTGATATATATAGGGGTGGGGCTAAAATTCATTTCCAACAAATATCATTATTAGCCTATATTCAGAAAAAGCATAAAAAAGGCATCAAGTGACATTTTTACTTTATTCATAAGTCAATAATATGAACAATGAAAATTTACCCATTTTTGTCAGAAATGAATTTTACACCCACTGCTATAGGCTATATACCAATTCAGGGTATATATTTGCATATTAAGGAGTGGGGTAACTTTTATTTCCAATGCGAATGAGAGGTAAGTATAACTTTACCCCCAACCCCCCTAATGTGCAAACATATAGGCCAACCCTGAATTGGTATATGGCCTATAGGGGTGGGGTAAAATTCATTTCTGACAAAAATGATTTTTTTATTTGTAAAGAGCATAAAAAAAGGCATCGAGTGGTATGTTTACTATATTCGTAAGTCAATAATATGAACTGCTAAAAATTTACCAAACTTTTAACACACAGCAATTTATTTTTCCATAGGGATGAGAAATTAATTTTCTTGTTAAAGATGAACTTACCAGAAGTGTAACTACACCTCATCTAATATATTTGAATTTTGATTATTCTACTATGCAGTGTTGCTGTATTTTACTAAAGACATTATGATTTTCAAGACTAGCCCTTCGTTTCTTGCAGCGGAATTACGGATACGAACTAAACGGAATTAGACAAAATGACAAACCAACAAAATATGTTTACAGAAATTTAACTTTTAAGCACAAAATTCTGTAAATACAGCGTTGATAGAACTGAAAATAGGTTATAAAGATCACAATGAATTATCGGTTTTATCATTTAATTTGCTAGCTAAAAGATGAGAACAACTACTTGATGTACTTTTTAGCGCTGATTCCTGATTTATTAAGATCTGACATTACAAATCTAATGTGAACTTTCCCCTTATAGAGCCAAGTAAATCTCTATGCAATACAAAGTAATTTTCTGATTCTTGTTGGCTCGAATTTTTTTTTTGTATGCTTATTCTTCTTCAACGGTAAGTTCGTAATGCCAAATAAAGTTGGTCTGAAAAATGAATCAGCAAAATAAGAATACCTTGCCCAGCTGTTCTGGTGCTGTGAGACGGTTTGGGCCTTTACTGTGTCACAAGCTGATTCCTCCGTCACTATCCTTGTAAGCAAATCCCTGCTTGTGTGATGTCGGGGGAGGGGGGACCTTTTACGAGTTTGCCTAATTAGAATCATGACTGAGAACGTCCCTGTAGGGTGACTTGAGGAGTAGCACACTCCTCAGTAGGCTAAAAATTGTAGCTTATTAAAAGACATAAAGTTACAATGTAATTTGATTAAGTATATTTATTCTGAGTTTTTGAGTTAATTTTCTATAAAAGGGGGAGGGCTAAGTAGCCTCTTTCTGGATATATTATATATTTTGAGTTACCTCACAATTAATGCGTGGTGGCCGGCTTTTACTCCCTCTATGATTACCCCCCGGAAAATACCCCCCCCCCCCACCCGGAAAATACACTCCTGTGGAAAATACCCCCCGGAAAATACCTTTTCCCGAAAATACCACCCGCGGAAAATAAATAAAATTTTCAGTTTTATAAAGTTCTCAAATAAAACTCAAAATTTGAGAACTTTCTTTGAATTTTATTTTTTTAATTTCCGTAGAGGAAAGGAGTTTTGGTACTTGTGTATTATGGGCCACTTACTCAAGTTTACGCTGTGTAAAACTCGAGAACAAACCTGTTTCTTCGTTAGTTTTTTTCAGCCTAGCATAAGACAAGACAAAGACAAGTGAAAGAATATATGGGAAATATGCAATTTGGGCTATATATTTGCACATGAGGGGGGGGGGTAAAATATTTGGACAGTTTTATGTCAGAAAATAATTCTTTCTAGGTATATGGGCATTAAAAAATTACAGAAGAATAGCGAGGTATATGTAAATTTTTTTAACTAAAAAAAAAAAAAAAAAAAAAAAAAAAAAAAAAAAAAAAAAAAAACAGTATAAAATAAATGTAGTGTTTCATTTAAGTGGGTTTTTTCCAAGTGTTAAGTGCTTTTTTTTTCAATGACTGTTTTTCCAAGTATTAAGTACTATAATTTGGTTAACGTAGTTTTTCATTTAAGTGTTTTATGGTGATCGTTCATCAAAGTTTATGTTATCTGTGTTTTTCATTTATGTTATTTTACTGTGTTCATGGCCGTACATTTAGCTTTAAAATATACTTATCTATCTATCTATCTAATATGGAGAATAATTGTACCAAACACATTTGCATGCGGACCCGCTATACTTTATCCCCATAATGTACAAATCTAAAGCCAAAATTTATTACTAAAGTAACGAAGAAACTGACGAAAAAAACGGTTTGTTCTCGAATTTTACACAGCGTAAACTTGAGTGAGCGGCGCATAATACACAAGTACCAAAATTTTTTCCCCCAGCAGAAATTAAAAAAATTAAACTCAAATAAAATTCTAAAGTTTGGAAAGCCTTATTTTCCACGGGGGTATTTACCGGAGGGTGTTTTCCACGGAGTGTATTTTCTGGGAGGGTATTTTCCGGGGGTATTTGCTGTTGGCGCGTGACTGACGCAATATTTGAACAAAACTAGTCTAGACGGTTCATCACCCTCGTCATTCAAACTTTCTATCAATCACCGCCAGCGCTTCATTCAAGCGTCAAACAGGTTCCTAGGCTGTCAGTCATTCCTGAATCAACCGATTGAGGGAAGCTTTTGATCAAAATGATTGACCGTCTAGGGTGTCCTTAAGATGAAAAAAACTAACGAAGAAACCGGTTTGTTTTCGAGTTTCACACAGCGTAAACTTGAGTGAATGGCGAATAATACACAAGTTCCAAAATTCCTTTCCCCTACAGAAATTAAAAAAGTAAAACTCAAATAAAATTCTAAAGTTTGGAAAGCCTTATTTTCTACGGGGGGTATTCACCGGAGGCTATTTTCCACGGAGGGTATTTTCCGGGGGGTATTTTCCGAGGACGGGGGGGGGTGTAATTTCAGGAGGCAATCGCGGGGGGGCGGGGTAAACGGCTAGAACCTTATTGCGTAATCTTTATAGGCATAAATATATGATGAATTAAAGATACTTCGCTTGAAATTGCTGTGCAGGACATCAACTCTTGACAATATTAATCTAAAAATTGTTTTAACAAAAGATGTTTTTTTCAAAGAAAATTAAAAAGTAACTTTGAGCTTAAGAAGAGCAGAAATAAATTCAAAATTAATTCAAACGTAAAATAAAACTAAATTACTATTAATAAACAAGCGAAACCCAAAACAAACAGGAATTGCAACAAATAATCAAGTTTAACTTAGAACCAACAGAAACTACCAAAACAGTTATTGAAAATCTCAGCAACTTTGGATTTATTAAGATTATAAAAGAGAAAAGGTTTAAAACGATTTTTATTCTTGGTAAAGCGCAAATGACGTTATTTTCCTTAAAAGGCGCAAGGCACGTTAGCCCTATTACTGTTTGTGGTAGTTTCCTTTTGTTTTAAGTTTGATTTAATTATTTATTTTGAGTTCTGTTTTGTTTTGGGTTTCGTTTATTTATTGATAGTGATTTATTTTTGTTTAACGCTTGAATTAGTCTACAATTTTACTTTATTTCTGTTCGTTCTAGGCTCAGTGTAGGTTTTTAATTCTCTATAGAAAACTTCTTTTTAGGAAAAGTTTTTTTTAAAGTAATTTCTGTTCATTTTTAATCGACTACTAACAACACTGCTACTAGTACTATTTTCAATACTACAGCAGTAAGCCACCAGAAGCTAGCATAGCTGCGTATGCTCCTCCTCCATTCAAGGCCATTCAAAGTCTCCCTTTTTACATCCTTTCAAGAAGTTCTAATTTCTCTTTGGTCTTTCATTATGACTTCCTTCCTCCCCTAGTACAATCGACCTGCTTCTCGTTTGGCCCTAGATGGTTGGCCGAAACAAACCATCTATGGTAATCTGTCATTTTCCATTCGCGGAACATGTCTTAACCATGTAAACCTTCCTTTCATTACATCCTAGAAAGCAAGAAAAATTACATTTTTTGTAGAGCTTACCGTTTGAAATACGATCAGTCAAACGGGCACCCAAAAGAATCCGTAGACAATTCCTTTTGAAAACACCTTGGTTTGTAGACTTTTATTATTGTTCTGTTTTTTATTGTTTTTTTCTTATTAGTAGTAGCAGTCATGGCAGTAGTTGTATAAGTAGTACTCGTTGTAGTAGCAGTAGTCATTGTGGAAATAGAGGTCATAGTAGTAGCAGTAGTCATAGTGGTAGTTATCGTAGTCGCATTAGTAGTAGTAGATGTAGTAGTAATAGTCTTAGTAGTAGCATTCGTAGTAGTTGCAGTCAATAAGTACTCGTCGTAGTAGTAGTTGAAATAGTCCTCCTAGTAATTGTAGTAACCTTAGTTGTAATAGTCGTAGCAGAACTATTCGCAGTAGTTGTAGTCATAGAAGTCGTAGTAGTAGCAGTTGGTGTAGGAGTAGTAGCTGTGGTAGTTATCGTAGTGGTAGTAACTGTATTACTACTCGGCGTTGTAGTAGTCGTAGCAGCTGTAAAAGTCGTAGTAGTAGTAACAATCATATTAGTTGCGGTTGTAAGAGCAGTAGTCGGAGTAGTAGCAACAGCAGAAATAGTAGTCGTAGAAGAAACAGTAGAAATCATAGTCGTCGTTGTAGTAGTTGTAGCAATAGTATTCGTAGCAGCATTGCTCATTGTATCAGCATTCGAAGTAGTAGTAGCTGCAGCAGTTGTAGTAGATGTATTAGTAATATTGGTAGCATTAGTCCTATTAGTAGTAGTCGTAGAACATTTTTAGCCTTAGTAGTAGTAGCAGTTGTTGTTGTAGTGGTAACTTCAAACCCTAACTGAAAGTTCCAACTTCAAACCCTGAAAGTTCCTGAACTGAAACTGGAAGTTCCAACTTCAAACCCTAATCTGTGCCTGAGATATGGCTGATACGCCCTTTTGACAACTTGTACGTACATAGTTTGTTTTTATTTTGTTATATATTTACCTAAACATTATCTAAAAGTTTCACCATAATACCCATAGCCCTTTTCAAGACCCAGTATCAAACATACTCCACTTTCCAAACCACAAAACCTGTTTGTAAACGATGGGCGACTTGCATAACTTACAGCCCTTGCCCCAAGGGCTGTGGGGAGGCATGTCATCCAAGGAGGCATAGTTATTGGACCTTCCAACCATTTTCAACAACATGGCTGTCTCAAAACTTGCATCGGATGTTTTTGGGGAAAGGGCAGCAAAAAGGGGCATGAGAGGGGGGCTGGCTGTCCTCCAATGCTTTTGACTCCTAAAAAGAGCGATAAAACTATCAATTTCTAATCAAACGATCCTCCTGCAAAGTTTTTACAACTCCTTCCATGGTCTGGGGGAGAATTGTATAATAGATATATAATGCATAAAAGCCCACTTCGCTTTCTACTTAGGCGGCGCTATTATGCTACCTTAGAGGGACGGAAACTTATGGTAGAGAAAGAAATCTATGTAGTGACCAAGACGGGACTAGGATTGCACAAACCCTCCATTCAATTGGAGATCCCAGGGACTTTTTGCTGTCTTCTAACTCCGCTTAAGTGCTTTGCAGAGACTTGAAAAGCAGCAATTAGTCTCTGACGTACATTAATGCAACCGATTTCTTTTCTTGAGGCCATACTAATTTAAACGGTTTAGATAATAAATACATTGAGACATGGAGCGGAACGACGTTTAAACATAACTTTCAGGTTGACATTTTTACTGAGGAATTAAAACTTTTTGAACAAGACTAGTTAGAAGTTTCATGAAATCATTTGCGAGGATTATGAAACATTAAATCAGCCGATTTGGAACTTATTTACTTAGGTAAAAAAGAGAGAATACATAGATGGGGAATAAATATAATTTTAGATGCTCATTTTACGACCAAAAAGGGCAAGGTACGAGTTAGGGTGGTATATGTTCTAGTGCGACCATCTGACGAAAAGAGTAGTGACTTGGAATAATTTTACATGCAGTTAAAGGAACTAATAAACAAGAACTGAGATAAAAATATGGTATTTTATTATAAATTTTAGTGGTCGGATTTGCAAAAATAGAGATTGAGCCGTTACAACCCAATCAGTAGTAGACCTCAAAGTTTCGTTTTCCTGGGATTTCACCTCTATCACAGAAAGTGCCTGGCAAGCAATAATCGTTTAAGCATAATTATCTTCTATTTTCGATCTATATATATATATATATATATATATATATATATATATATATATATTATTTGAAAAAAACTACGTTTTCTAAAGAGTTAAAGAGGCTGAGTTACAAGGTCGAACCTTAAAACGTACAGGGATTAGGAGGCACAGTTGGGGGCTGCCGCCCCCAAACCCCGCTTTCGCAGCCTTTAAATAAAAAAAAAAAAATTAAACTGAAAGCAAGGAGCGACATTAAATCTTAAAACGAACAGAAATTATTCCGTATATGAAAGAGGCTGTGCCCTCCTCAACGCCTCGCTCTTTACGCTAAAGTTTGACTTTCTCACAACTCTTTTTTAAACAATAAAAACTTTAGCGTAAAGAGCGAGGCGTTGAGGAGGGCACAGCCTCTTTCATATACGGAATAATTTCTGTTCGTTTTAAGATTTAATGTCGCTCCTTACTTTCAGTTTAAATTTTTTTTTTATTTAAAGGCTGCGAAAGCGGGGGTTTGGGGGGCGACAGCCCCCCAACTGTGCCTCCTAATCCCTGTACGTTTTAAGGTTCGACCTTGTAACTCAGCCTCTTTAACTCTTTATAAAACGTAGTTTTTTTCAAATAATTTCTGCACGGTTTTGTACAGTTTATTACTTATTATTGCTTGACTAACTGTTAGCTGATCGTGTCAGGAGTTGAAGTTGGGGGGCTACCGCCCCCCAAACCCCCTGCTCTTCAACATTCTTGTGTTAAGGCTTTTAATTCCTGAATACTCAAATCACGTCGCACAGGGTGCCTCCTAATCCCTGTGCGTTTTAAGGTTCGAACTTGTGACTCAGCCTCTTTAACAGCCCCCCCAAATGTGCCTCCTAATCCCTCTACGTTTTAAGGGTTGACCTTGTAACTCAGCCTCTTTAACTCTTTAGAAAACGTAGTTTTTTTAAAAAAATAAAAATAAAAAGGTTAGACATTCTTTTTTATTAAAAATTAAGCGCAGAAATTTTAATAACAAAGCATGTCTAACCTGTTTATGTTTATTATTTGAAAAAAAATAAGGTTTTTCGTAAATGTAAATTCGGGGGATAATTTTTTCGGTCTGAAAATATCAAAAGGCCCTAACAGGTCGAATTCTGCTTGGAATGAGTCCTCATTCAACCGGATCCGTTGCCAACGGTGGCCTGTAGGCGTGGCTAAGAAAAAAAAAAGAGATGATGAATTTTAAGTGGCTATATTTGGTTTTTTGAAAACAGGGAAGGAGTGATCGGATTGAACTGAAATTTTGAGGATAAGCTCCCGGGCCCTAGGAAAGCTTAACCTCTAAATTTCAGCCCAATCGGACAACGTTAAAGGGGGGCTGTGGTGGGAGGGTCGAAACTTCCGGCCCAGTTTACCCCATGAAGATAAAGTCGGAGGAGGATGAAATTTTGCAAGTTTCTTAGTTTGAGCTTGGGCTACAAAATGCGATTACCGCCGTCTCTCTGCGACCTCTAGGACCTGAAATCGCTTAACATTGTGGTGGCTCGCCTCTTTATAGAGGCACAAGTGTGCCTCCTTGATATAGATATTCGATTTAAGATATGTTCTAGAGTAGGTAAATTTGTCTTCATTTCAGTATTAATAGAAGTATTAATACACCGCAATGGCGTATCTTTACAATTGTTAGCAGAGTGTTCATGTTGCCATCACTAGGTGACATATATGGAATTAAATTGTTCTTACTAGCACATATATCGGGAACAAACATATTAGGTGATATGTTTCAATACAAATTAACGAGGTCTTAGCTTGTATATAATACATTTTTAGAAATCATAACGTAGATGAGTTAAGTTTTATGTTTTAGGGTAAAGTGATACATCATCGACTTCTATACACGACACATTTTAGAATTAACCTCATTGATTGGGTGTTAGGAATTGAAAACAAAGATGGTTTCAGGAAGAAATAGCGCGCTTTAAGACCATGTTAAGGAGTACATACACGTCGTTTGTTTAAAGAATATTCTTCGTGGGGACAAACTTATTTATAGTTTTGAGGGGTCGACAAAAGCAAGGGTTGATCGATGACAAAATACCAGCCAAAACCAAAGTGCTATTCTGTCACATTTTTAAGGTTGAAGTCGACCTAAGGTTTCTACAACACATCACGTAGGCCAAGCAATGTAAATCTAGTCGAAATTGTATTTAATTTTCAGAGGTAAAATACTTACGGGTTTAACTATATGATTTCTTTTTCCAAGTAGTTTCTGCTCTTCTTACCGTTGTCCTTGGAACGAAAGGGTGCATCTTGACTATTTTTCTAAACTGAGTTTGTTAGTGAGAAATATCTTTCAGGTAGAATTTCATCAACTGGTTATCTTCAGGGACTAGTTATTTACTTTATAAAGATAAGTAGACCGACCTAGATTCAGGTAAAAATGCTTTAGCTCAAAGACTACTTGACCTAAGCTAAAACTCCCTATGCTGAATTGAAGCCACGCTATTACTTTAATAGATTTTGTTTTTAATTACAATCATTCAAATAAAGATGTGTCTACTACAAATTTAAAAAAATTTGCTTTTTCGCTATCCTTTATATTACGAAAAAATAAGATCAGAGCCGTAACCAGGATTTTTTTTCTTGTGTGGGGAGGGGGGGGGGGGTACAAAAGAACTACAAAAAAGGCATCAAAATATGTTTGTATACATTTTTATGTTTTTACGAATCGGAAAAACATTTCGGTTGGCAGAATTCCCCCCCCCTTGGATACGGCCTTTTCTGAGATACAGCCTTTTATTTTGCATCTGAAGTTTTATTTTCTATTTACATCGATGGAACTACTGCAAATAAATTATCAAATTAATTATTTATTTAAAATTGTATCTGCAACTTCATTTTTTTATGCCAGCCATTTGAGCGAAGTTGTTATACAAGTCATTATTTATTTCATGACCCACTCTTCTTTTCAGGGTAGTAAATCGAATAATGATGCAACCAGGCAAAACAACCATCAGGGCCCAGTCTCAGCCTTCGACGTATTTTATCATGAAATAGTTTTTTGCCAGCACTAAATCTACTCGAAATACGACTTCATTTACAATGCTCAACAGGAATGAAAAAGGTGGTTTTCCTTTGTTACTGTGGTTTCTTATTGGCTACGTAGGCATACCACAATGGTTTACTAAAGGCCCGTATGAATGTAGACTTGATTCCAATTGGTGGATTATTTTTAACTAATCAATCATACCTTCAAAATGGAAAGGCGATGCCCGTGCCACATCATAGTCACATATATCGATAAAGAAAACCAAATATTATGAATGACAAGGTAGTTTTCTTGATTTTAGCGTCAAACTTGTATTTAAAAAGCAAAAAATTAAAACTGCAAGAAATTAGTTTAGAGTTTGCACCAACAGTAATTTGTGTCTAACTGTTCTCTACTAATAGTAAGTCTTCTTAACTTTTGTCAGATTCCTCTCCCAGATAGAAAAACCGCTGTTCTAAGTTTCCACCTTTTCTAGTTTTAAAAATTATGCCTTGAACCTTGACTCTGATTGGTCATTCAAGAAATTTATGTTTGAAAGTTGTTCAATGTTCAACTCGAGAAATTACGAACGGCGAACGTAATTGGCGCTGTAGTCGTGCGTAATTTTGATTTTATCGACAAGCGTGACTATAATGTGGCACGGGCATAAGGCAACTAACATTATCTTTATTTTTCCCCTCCTCAATACATCGCTCTTTACGCTAAGGCTTGATTTTTTATCCTAATTCTTTAAGAACGACTCCTGAATCACAAGGACCGTTTAATTAGAATAAGAAACTTTATTGAAGTGCTAAAAAACTTCAGCATGAAGAGGGAGGGATTGAGAAGGGGGCAGCCCCCATAATATAGAGAATAATTTCTATTCGTTATAAGTTTTAATTTTGGTCCTTACTTTCATTTGAATTTCTTTTTTTTTTTTTTTTTTTTTTTAGTAGGAATGAAACAAGAGCTGCATGATCGTGTAAAAAAAGCAATTACAAAATTTCCCCAAGAATATAAAATAAGTGACAACGGTCAAACAAAAATAGCAGCAGTGCCAAAAAAGAGACATCTGTCAGTCTATTCAGCATTGTTTCGATATGGCAATAAGTCAACTTTGTCATATATACGGTTAACCCTCCTTATGAAAAATTGAGGATTTCATCCCCACAAGAGCTGACATGACAAGAATAACGCCTGGCAACTGGCTGTTCAGACTACATACACAGTAAAGCTCGTAGGTAGGAATATTTAGTTTAATCGCTTTATCCGGAAAGCAACATTCTATCAGATAATTTTGTCAAACAACAGACAAATAAGATTTTGTCGAACATCCATAAAGACCTCAAAGGTGATTTTGAGATAGTACTTTTTCATGTGTTGAAAAGTTGAATTTTTGACTAAAAAAAGCGAATAGATATAGAAATTTCTTTTAAAATGAGCCCTTAAACAGCTCTCTATGATGTTCCAGGGCCCACTAGCAGCGGAGGAAAAAAGAGAAAAAGATACTCCCCATGCAAAAAAAAACGATTTTCCTTGTTGCTCAGACCAAGGGACTACAAGTTTCCTGTATAGGGTTTTCGCCAAGGTGATTCCAATGGTGTACTTCTTGTCTCAATCCGACGCACATTTAGGGGTTCTTTGTTTTTTTAGTTACTATGGGGCGTGTTCGTCTTTCAGTAGGTTGCAGCTATTACTGGAGCCATGATAACAGATTTTAGGAGGTTCCCACATAGTTCACTAATTGACAAGTAATATCTTATTTCTGCTGAGAACTAAACAGTCGGTGACAAGCTATTTTAATGCAATAAAAACAACAAACAAAAATAGAAAATGAACGGAGATCCATATACATATAGATACGAAAATGTACAGAATAAAAACAGACACATAATGAACAGTAGCAGAGATGAAATCTTAAATCTGAGGGACTAGTGCAAACAAATCTAAAATACAAATACAACTATTCAAAAAGGTATTCAGACTTTAGGTACATATGATAAAACCGGTTAAAACTTTAAATATCTTATCGTCTACGCTAGATATACCTTACCAAAAGATATATTAGACGAAGTTACCTAGCAAATTGATACAACTCAAATCATCTAAATTGAATTACCTTTCTGCGACCAACTGTAGTCTCTAGAATAAAACGAGTAGGACACACAGTACCACCGAAGACAATGTAATATCCCCGTAGAAAAATCTCAACGTAGCCTCAAGGACCATCTCCTGCAAGCAAATCCACTCAGTTCTTCCTGAAGAACTGTCAATCCTTGTCCCATTATTTGTCAAAGTGACACATATGTGACATTTGTCAGTTTCAGAAAAACATTTGGGCAAAACTTAGCCCTTGAATGTAATTTCCTACCAAGTACGAGAGAAACGCTGTACATTCATTCAGAAACGTTTCCCAAAGGGATCTTTTCCGATCAAAGCCAATAGTTTATTCAATCCTGAGAAGTGTCAACAGATAGATAAAATCTAGCAGCGAAACTAGGCAAAAAAGAAGGAAAAAGTAGTAAATCAGACATTTTTAAGTGTCAACACCAAAAATTGCATTATAAAAGGCCAAAATCTGAATATATTTGCTAAAAAAGGGCAAATCTCAAAGCGTGGGTAAATCTTTAGAAGACACATCTAAAAATCTCTGAATCGTCGTAAGAGTGTGTGTTTCTATGCATGAGAAGGGTACGCTGCCTCACTCAATATCAGAGGAAAGTCGAAATATTCCTCGCACTAATTCCTATTTTCTTGCTTCAATGATTGTTCTCCTTTGGTTATGATTTATGGACTATCTAAATTTCTCTACTGAGCCTGATGAGTTATAAATGGGAAAACCTAGTAACTGAGACGCTTTTTTTCTGAATTCTTAAATTTATATTTTGGGTGTCGATCGTCTTCTTCTTCTGAAGTTATGTACAAATTTAGCTCTTCGAGAGCCATTTGTAATTAGCTTATTGAAATCACTATTTCTAAATCCATACAAAGAAGCCCAATACTTAAAGGCAGCTGCTAAACAACCTACATTAGGCCAGATCCTCCCCCGTCATTTATATTAGTTTATGCACTTACAGACGATTTATGAAAGCTGGAGCTGTGGTTTGTTCTGAAGGCAAGAAATTCTGATCCTTAAGAAACTGTAGATTCAGCCAAACCACATTTTAATCCGTTTTACTTCACATTCAGATAATTTTCTTTCTGAAGAAGGCAGTCCTTTGAACATTGTTAGGTGGATACACAGTAAAGGTAATATACAGCAGCGAAGTCTTATACTCTCCATTGCAAGTTATTGACACAGATCTAAAATCACACAAGCTTCATGACCCCGCCTTCGCGCACGAGCAAAGACAAATTTTTCCGATGGAAAACCAAGTAGCAACTGAAACTATGGCTCTGACGTATATACTTCTGCTGACGTATTGCTCTGACGGTCCGTCAACTTGCATAATTACGCGCTATGAAATGTGTGTCATGTTTGGAGAAACATTTCACTATTGTATATTACCTATACTGTGGGTGGATAGTAAATAGCTTTTCCAACGTCAAATCAGGATTAATTTTTTTTATGTCAAATTACGCAACAAAAAAAGTCAAAAGAATTATTAGACAAAAGCTGTCTGCAATTTGAATACGTAAAGCAAGCACAGCAATCCGATAACAACCATAAGCTAATATCTAACATGATGTTGATCAATGTGTTTGAAACAAGGTCGTTCAACAATTCAATAAAAAGACAGGTGAAAAGCTACAGTTCAAAAGAATTGAGATTCTCGTGGGAGGCTTATCATGAAGGAGACAATAACAGAGGCTTCGTGGGGGGCAAGAATAGAAACTCCAAATAAGGTTTGCCAATGGAAAAGAAAAACAAATGAACAATCTTAAGGCGCTTACATTCTGCGGTTACTTACAATGAGTGGTATTATCAACAGTGCAACAATTATATTATTCTAATTCTTAACTTCCTAAATCTACTCCTACTACTACTAACCCAACTCCAAAACCACGAGCAAGTGCACTGTAAAAAATAGTTAGTATTTCCGCCAACAGGTTTTTAAAGTGATCTCGTAGATTTAATAATTATTATAGCGAAATAGATAAATTTTAGCTTAGTTTCCAACTTTTTACAATTCTTCGAAAAATTACTTGATTCGTAATATTAGTTAAACAATAATCTAAAATTTTAAATGGTTGCACAATTTTTACTTAAAATATTTGCAATTCACAAAATAATTTGCTGTAAATTTACAAAATTACTTATTTTAAATTTACCAATTTTATTTTCTTTTGCAAAAATAAATTCAACATAAAAAAAAATTAAAACATTCGCTAGCTTTTTTTTTATATATTTATTTAAAATGTTTGGTAAGTATGTTTTAATCCATGCCTAATAAAAATTCGTTTAGCGTTCGAGTCCAGGATAGTGGCATCAATTTATAAAAATTTATTTAGGGAGGGGGGGGGGCAATATCGCCATTTTTTCAGTTTTTCGATCAAAATATCATAAAACGGATGTTTTTCAATGAAAATATCAACAAAAGGCATTTTAAAGTGTCTTTTGAACAAAAATCAAGGGGGCAAACGTCCCCCCTCCCACTGACATAAACGGTCCAGAAAAAGATTTACACAAAAGTGAAGTTCGAACAAATGAACTAGCTGAGGGCACCAATTTGGAATTTTCTGAATTCAGGAAATTTTGATTGGCTAGCATGTTTCAAGTTATGTATGGCTAGCTCGTACGCCATACATACATAGCTCAAGCTATGTATGTATGGCTAGTAGCTCATATACTCCAGAACAGGCTAAAAGCAAGTGTTGGAAAAATCTAATAGCAAATGGGCTTGAATGACGCACAATTTAAAATTTCAAATGGAATCAAGTCAAAGACATAACGTAAAAAATGGATGATACAGATAAACTTAAACAAAAATGGGGAAAAGGAAATAGAAATACGAAAGAGTAAAGGAGAAGTGGAAAACCTGCGTTTAAGCTTCAATTTTCTAGGGGGAGAAGTCATTCAAACAGACCTTGAACGAAAAGACTCAGCGTCATCTCTCCTTTTCCCTGCTTGCCGGTATGTACATTATTATAACTAAATATACAGACTCCTTCACATAGAAGAAACGCCTTTGTCTCTTTAGCAGGCGCAACATTATTTTAAATAAAAAAATTAACAAACCAAAAATATACACAATTGGCAAAAAAACAAACAAATCAAAATACACTTAGTCAGAACAACAATAAGTTCTGGTCTCATCTCGATATTTAATACATTTAAATTCACAGAGAAACAGTCTTGCCAAACTTTCATGAAAATTAAACTTTGAATTTTTAAATGTACAGGCGTTGCCAAGTCATGGTGCATTTTGACAAGTCAAGCCGTTGCCAAGTCATGGTGCATTGCACAATGCACCACCGTGCATGGTGCAAGTCATGGTGCATTTTAGATTCGTAAGAAATGAATCTAAGACTATAGAAATCTTCTATATTCTAAAGAATATGAAAAAAAGATAATTAAAAAAAAGAATATGAAAGAGAGACTCACTATGATCCCAATTATAGAAATAGTCAACCGATAGAATTAACCAAATATTATTGTACATAACTATATTGTTATAAATCTAAATCCTAAAGATTAATTAATCATAAATTTGGTTGAAATCCTAAATCTTCCAAATTCTGCGACGAGAGGTATAATCGGCGACCTCATTTCCTGTCTTATATAAGCGGGCCCTCAATAGAGATTGACCTTCCATAATAAAAAGAACTGAAAAATTTAACTAAAATATTGCTTATTTAGTTTCATGGTTCAATGGGACAACACTGACTAAAATGTAGGGTGTGACAACACTGAGAAAAAACGTGTTATTCTTACTTTTGAATTAGATGTACATTCGTTGCTCTATGACCTACAGTAGCAATATATGAAACTTGAAAACCCCAAAAGCCCTCTTTTTCAATATTTTCCTGATCAAACTAGTATCCACTAATGTTTATCTTTATATGCTGGTAAAAAAAAATTTTACGACTACAAATATGTATTCTCTGAGGTATGTGGTATATTCTTCAATGCAATCACAGTTTATATAATTAGGCAGAGAGTTTACCGCAGATTATTTCTGGCTCTTCATTCTCGGTGCGAACAAAAAGCTCCTCCCACTTATTCATGCATTAGCGGAATCCACTTATTCATGTGGATGTATTCATGAATCCACTTATTCATGAACGCGAAGCCAAGTTTCGCGTTCCAGAGAGATCTGACTTGTCTACCCGTGAAAAGATCTAATGTCGCTTATGTTTATACGTTCACTGGAGCACTCGCACCTCGGTCCGAGTTTTTATAATGGGTGAGATAGGGAAAGATCATACTGCTAATTATATATACTGTGAATGCAATAACCTCTGATATACATAAAAATTGCAAAAGTCACTGCCAATTTTTTTTGTACAAATAACACTACTTTCAGTTTGAAAATACTTGGCTTCACACCTGAAACATAACTAAACAAAATGATACTTCTGTAGATAATAATCTATGGATGAGCTTTATAACGCACGTTGGCTCGGTAACTTCTTCGCTCTAAGCGTTTCGCTCTATCTAAATGTTCGGATTTCATTTCTCAAGAGGAGCAAGGTATTGTTGATCCCACACAAGACTGCACAGGTACAGTCTATCCAAGGAGCAGGTTTTAAGGCAAGAACAAGGCATAAAAAGGATAAAGATCTTCCACAACCCTTGATGGCACATAGGCCATCGAATAGACGTTTTCGCTGCTGGGACTCTTTACAGTGACAGGTAGCAGGGTTGTCGCCCAAACTTGCAGCGTCGCGGATCGAATCTTGGCCCCCCTATTGCCGAGCAGGGTATTAATTAACTGCACAACCATATGGTCGAAAATTGTAAGCAGTGAAAATTTGTTTGCCCTTTTTTCTGAAATTTTATTGGTTTGTTAGGTTTTTCAAACATTTCAAGATAAAATAATTCCTTAGGTATAAGTTAATTGTCAAATTTCCGCCAAATATATTTTTGAGATGAATAACTGCCTCCTGAGTAAACATCAATACTGATGCACACTAGAAAACCTGACTTCGATCTACCAATTTAACAAGAAGACGTAAATTCAGTAAATTATTTCGGCAGAAAACGTCATTCGTGCAATGCAGTGTTTGGACTTCATCATAGGATGGTAAATAACCTGATTAATTTCATGTGATTTTGAAGGTTTTTATAAAAAGAACCGAAAGACAACGATGCTCTAGAGATTTCGTTCAAAATCTCAAATACAAAAGCCTGATTATGAAGAAAGCTGGAATTAACTAAACAGATCCCAAACACAGGTCACACCCTCTCAAACATCAGTAGACCCAGGAGAGTTTTGTTGATTAAACGATGATTGACAGTTTCCTGTTGATTCTAAATTCCTTGGATTGTCAACAGGTACTTCTTCTGATAGATCAATTTCGTGTTGAAGACTCAAACGCTGTAAAGGACTGAAGCCTGCAGCGGACTCCCCTCTACGCCTCCTATACAAAATGAAAATAGTTAAAAGATATTCATCACAATATAATTGAAAAGGCATAACTGACATGCCTACAACTAGTCACGCAAAATTATTAGAGGAGAGATATGTCCCTACAGTTCCAGGATAAAGATGTCATATACCAGCACAAGAGGAAGGTAGGGAATTGGACGAGACTCTCTTCCAAGTTTGGTGCGAGGGATAATCCTCAAGAAATATTTTGGCCTAAAAATATACTTTTATATGCTCTTTACACTGAAGTTCAGCTTTTTTTTAAATATGCTCTTTACACTGATGTTCATCTTTTTATCATGGTGCTTTGAGATACAAAACTAATGTTTACTGTTTACATATTTACTACAAATAAATTCTTCAAAATATAAGAAAATTATGTGTTAAAATTCTCCTGCTGTATTTGCCAGAGGAATATCTCATATGAAGTACAAAATGTGGGTCTACAAGATAAGGCTCTTATTCGGGCCAAAATTGTCAATACGCAGAACAAAATGACAGATACTAGTACTTGCTTTGGTGTGATTTCTTTTGGCCCTAAACCAATAAATAATAAAAAAATTTGGCCCTAAACCTATAAAAATAAAGAGCGCA
Source organism: Artemia sp. Qi Xiang Cuo (assembly GCF_049724085.1). Taxonomy (NCBI): domain Eukaryota; kingdom Metazoa; phylum Arthropoda; class Branchiopoda; order Anostraca; family Artemiidae; genus Artemia; species Artemia sp. Qi Xiang Cuo. The sequence continues at coordinate 18,469,984 of NC_142814.1, read as the reverse complement.
AAAACCTAATAATCTAAAACCATTGGTTTGATACAATCATTCCTAGAAATATAAATATAATCCTGTCATATAAACACTTTTAATCCACAAATATCGAACTTGAGTATAGGCATACTAGGCCAAAGCTGTGGATCGCTTTGTTCGAGACCATTAATCCAACAATTTTTTTTATAAAACTACAGAGTACCATTCAGTTATTATTTGGCCCTGTTAAGAAATCAGCTATGGCAATACTAAAAGTGTATCTATTCTTAATACAATACCACATCACGATACAATCAACGGAACAGAAGTCTATTTGGTCAGGCGCTAGTAATTTTGAAAACAGAAATTGAAACCCTTTTCTTTGAATATATAACAGTGGAAAAATTGAAAATTTTAACGCTTGAAACTTATCTTGGAGAATTTAACGCTGGAAAACACTGACGCTAAAAAAAAACATACAAATTGACAATGGAAAAATGCTGATTAATAAAAAGTGTAAAACAACCATTCTTATACCACATACCTATGTAAAGGGAAGAGCAAAACAAATTCTTGCCAATTATTTTTAAATGATTTTTTGGGGGGGTTAGACATGCAACATAATCTTGTCATCAAATTCTTCTTTAAATCTATTTTCTCTTGGCAAATCGACGAGAGTGATATCTCTTTAAGACAAAACGGAACGTTCTGTAGCGATACTACTGCTACTAATCTAATATTACTGCTACTAAATGAGTAAGCTAATCTTCAAATTCAGGGTCACTTAACCAGCCACCGTTAAAACTTAGATTATACCGCTTACTGTATTTTGGTACCCCTTCCGTTGTAAATCAACTAAACAAGGGTATTAACTTTTATATAGAATCAAATCAGGTCACAAATTACAAAAGACAAATCAGAGGACGTTTTGTAGAGACCTGACCTTTTCTTGGAGTAGTTGGGCAAAAAGAAAAAATGTTTTAGTTTTAGTGCTGGGCCCAGGTCATCAAAGCCAACGAAACGCTTCCTGGTGTTATATTGAATTTTTTAACTTCAATGTTACAATTCCGATTCACTTGGTCCTTAGGCTCTTGGATTATCCTGAACAATTTAGGATCTTTCGATTGATAAAGCTTTACAACATCTGACAATTTATCATTTTTAATTGAAGCATTGATTTTGAACCATTGTTTAGCCGTTGGTGTAAGCCTATCTTTAACCATTTCTCTTGTGTGAATTCGGGTGCTTTGTCTTTAACATATTTCTTAGACGCCCTACTGTTATATTTTCTTATCTTCGATACAACTTTTTCTTCTGCAGTCTTCAATTTTTATAGTAAAGATTTACATATGAAAATAAGAGAGGAAAGAAAATAATAAATGCAAAATAAAATAAAAAAAAGGTGAGAAAACGAGGATTTTGTCAACTAGTGGCAAAACATGAAGACGAAGAACGAGCAAATATTTCGAATCGTCCTCAGTGCTAAAAAAAAAAAAAAAAAAAAAAAAAAAAAAAAAAAAAAATCCAACCTTTCGAAGTTTACCCGACAACGACAGAACAGAAACTTTTTTTTTTTACACAATTTAAAAAATCTAAAACAATATTCTAAATTATATTAAAAATTTAATATAGTTTTTGTTTTCCGCGAGAGGGTAATTCTTCGAAAGGGGCTGCTTAGATTCAAAATTGACATTTCCTACAAAATTTTCCAGCAAAAGACCTATTCTTTTTAAAAAGTGTACTTCTAATAAAGCATAAACAAGAAGTTTTAATAAATTTATTTATTTCAAACACCATTTCCGGCAAAATATAAAAAAAAAACAAAAATAAAATGTGCAAGCAAAATAAAAAAAGAAGAAGCCCTTTTTTAAGTTAAAATCAAAGGACAGAAGTTGAATGACAAAATTAAATTTTCAATTAGAGCTTATTTGTGAATGTTATTTATTTTTTTTTCTGAGGGCTTTTCTGAATGTTAAACTTTGTCTAGGTTATAAAATGTTGGTATTACCAGAATTTTTATTAGGTTTTGAAATTTCAAGTACGATGGTGTGAAAAATACGAATATAAAAATTATTAAGAAAATTGTATATGGGGCTGAGATAAGATTCCCTAGTGTCTCCAGTATGGGGGACCAGCTTGACGGATATATTTTTTAATTTCAACTGCCTCCCTGAAAAGGGACGTGAGACTTTATCAGGGGCAATAATGGAGGCCTAATCAAACAAAACCAAGTGACCAGGTTGTGGTCTAGGTTGTCAAAGAAGGGTTGGACTAAGACAGAGTAAAAATTATTCGGTGTCTGACGTAAATTTATGGCTTTTGTCGATTGAAGATTTATATTACGATAATCAAATCTTCGGTGGCTCCTTCCAACATAGAAAAAAAACTGCAAGAAGAGAGGATTCTATAAACGCCGCTACCCATAGGGGCTGGTTTTATCCCTGATTAAACAAAGTTTTTTATTGTTTTAAAAAAAGTTGTGATACAGAGTCAAACTTTAACGTAAAGAGCGAGGCGTTCAGGAGGGGACCGCTCCTTTCATATAGGGATTAATTTCTGTTCGTTGTAAGTTTTAATGTCGCTCCTTACTTTCAGTTAAAAAAAACTTGTTTTTTTTTTAAATTTAATTTCTGAACGTTTTTGAATTAATAAATTTGATTTTGGCTCACCGAACGAGAATAATTAAAGTGAAATTTGCATATTAATTTTACTTTTTTTTGGCTAAATGGCTTTCTCGTAATTTTGCTCTGACTCAACTTGCGAAATAACTTAAATACCGAACTTCTGCATTCGTATGTTTTTATTATGTATATTAGATAGTTCGACCCCCCCCCCTACTCAATACCCCGCTCTTTATGCTAAAGTTTAAATTTTCTTCGAATAACAAGCCCATGTATCACAAAGGCCGGTTAATTAGAATCGATAGCTCTTTTGAAAGTACTAAAAAAAATTAGCGTAAAGAGCGAGGTACTGACTAGGGGGCGAACCCCCTCATACGCGTAATAATTTCTGTTTGTTTTAAGTTTTAATGTTGCTTACTTACTTTCAGTTGAAAAAACTTATTTTTTTATTTAATTTCCTATAGTTTTTTTTAATAATGCTGGAAAATCCGGAACCCCCTTCATAGAAATGTTCCTTCCCCCAAGGAAACAGCCTACATGGAAATATCCTCCCCCGTAACCCCCTCCTCTGATCCCCCCACCAGAAAAAAATCCCTCCTGAAATCGTCTGTATACTTCCATTAACTAATAGCCTACTATATGGTAAACAAGGGGCAAAGTTCATAACTTGCAGCCGTTCCCCTGGGAACTGCGGGGCATTAAGTTATCCTCAAAGACACATCTATTAGAATTTCCACTATGCTGAACAAAATAGCTATCTCAAAATTGTGATTAGGTGATTTCGGGAAAAAAATGAGCGTGGGAGGGGGCCAAGTTGCCCTCCAATTTCTTTGGACACTTAAAAAGAGCACTAAAAAGGGCTCCATTTAAAAGAGCCCTCTCGCGATATTCTAGAGCTACTGGATCGATACGACTACCCCTGAAAAAAAAAAAAAAAAAAAAAAAAAAAAAAAAAAAAAAAAACGCATCCGTGATCTTTCTTTTGGCAAAAAATACAAAATTCCACATTTTTGCAGATAGGAGCTTAAAACTTCTATAAAAGGGTTCTCTGATATGCTGAATCTGATGGCGTGATTTTCATTAAAATTATATATATTTTAGGGGCTGTTTCCCCCTTTTTTCGAAAATACGGCAAATTTTCTCAGGCGCGTAACTTTTGATGGGTAAAACTGAAGTTTATAAAACGTATATATTTGAAATCAGCATAAAAATCTGATTCTTTTGATGTAGTTTCGTTTTTTAGTTTCCGTTTTTTAGAATTTCGGCTACTATTGGGCCGGGTCGCTCCTTACTTACAGTTCCTTACCACGAACTGTTTGAAAAAACTGTATTTTGTTTAACTTTTTCAAAGCTGAGACTATAGTTACGATTTTTTCAAAACGCAACCGAGTTTTTCGCTCAGTTTTGAAATAAAGGGTAAAAAGGTGGATTTTTCTTGTCAACCATTGGACGTTGTGATACTAATTTATCTTTTTCTGTCTTTAGTTATTCCTTTATCTAAAATACAAGATAAAGTAGCTTCCAGAGATTTGATAGGATATCCATTACACCATACTGTCCTTGTGGTAATTCAGCTCTCGAACTGCATTAGTTTTTTTTTTCCGAATAGAAATTTGGAAGAATAGGAAGACAAGTCTTAGGAATAAGATTAGGATATTAGAAGTGACAGTGGTCAACTATGGCTCCAAAGACAGGCGCTTATAAATGTTGAGAAAAATTTGCTGAAGGTTTTGTTAATGAAATTTTCTAAGAATACTTGCAGGAGCTCGTTTGAATATATCCAATATAGCCATATATCAATACAGCCATATACCGAACAATATGCGGCATGGAAAATGTGATCCGATCTCACTGTATAGGGTTAAGATGGTCAGGTTATGTTAGGTTAAGTTAAGATGGTTAGGTTATGCTTTAAGAACAAGAATAATCTCTTGGAAAATACCAAGGTTTTCAAGATGCTTAGACTTCCAGTTTTCTTTTTCTCCAACGCAAGAACAGTTGAAATTTGGAACTATTGACATTAAAGTTCAACAGTCTTTTCTCAGACCAAACAAAAATTTTCCCTTTACAAAACACTATTTAAATCAAAAATTCTAAAATCTATTTAAAAGCTTTTTTGTTTAAATTATTGCAAACGCTGTTCAAACAATGATATTAATTTAAACAACATCTGTTATTCATTTAAAATGCTGAGCTTAAAACTGAATAGAACTATTTTTGAGCCCTCAATTTTGGGGGAACAGATTCCAAATTCCATGAACCCATTCAATCACAAAACTTACTCAGAGCTGCTAGTATCTCTTGGAAACGATGTAACGACTCCTTCATCCCGATTTGGACTGGAGGTAGATTGTGAAGTCACCCGTGAACTATTAGAGTCTACAACGTCAAAGTAACTCGGAGGAGGAGTTGAGCAAGAGGTTCTAAAACGTGGACACTACAAAAACAGAAGAGGATTTTCAAGATGATTTCCAGAGAAATTGCCTATGAATTGTTTTGGGTACCCGACAGACTGACCATATCTCAAACAGTAAGCTGTACCAAAAATGTGGTTAAATTCCACTTTCTAGGGCTTTAATGAGAGAAAGGTTGAGATGGCTAGAAACATTCTGCGGATGAAGGATGACAGATTGCCAAATATTCTTCTTGTCGGCCAACCGTCTAGGGCCAAACAAAAGCAGGTCGTCCCCGAATGGGAGGAGAGAATGTTGTAAGGAGAGATTTCAAGGAAAGAGTTCTTGGGAGGTGAAAAGAGGGAGGCTTCGAATAGGCTGGGATGGAGGAGGAGCGTGCGTAGCTGTGTTGGTCTCAGGCAGCTTGGGGCTGCAGTGAGTTGTTAGTAGAAGTGGTAGCCGGCGTTTACCCCCCCCCCCCCGGCGATTACCCCCCAGAAAATACCCTACACCGGAAAATACCCACGGGAGGGTATTTTCCGGAGGAAGAACCAGTAGAAGTAGTTTGGTGTCACCCAAAGAGTGCCTTCGAGAACGTGTAAGGAACTGTGCATAAAGGGGTGACATCATTCCAAAACAACATTTGGAAAGACCAAGTGCAAATGCTACTTATGTGGAGCTGGGAATTAATGAATTAATTCCCATTGTGGAAGCAACTGGGGCTATAGAAAATCAGGACATCTTCAAATGGGATGGAATTAGATCACCAGAAAAATATTTGAATCTGTTCCCAGGCGGCTTGGTACTGCGGAAGACTGTCAATATGTATTAGGTTTTCAAGATGCTTAGACTTCCAGTTTTCTTTTTCTCCAACGCAAAGACAGTTGAAATTTGGAACTATTGACATTAAAGTTCTACAGTCTTTTCTCAGACCAAACAAGAATCTGGCTTTTACAAAACACTACTTAAATCAAACGTTCTAAAATCTATTTAAAAACTTGTTTGTTTTTGAATTATTGCAAACGCTGTTCAAAAAATGATATTAATTTGAACAACATCCTTTATTCATTCAAAATGCTGAGCTTAAAACTGAATAGAACTATTTTTGAGCCCTCAATTTTGGGGGAACAGATTCGATTTTCCATGAACCCATTCAATCACAAAACTTACTCAGAGCTGCTAGTATCTCTTGGCAACGACGTAACGACTCTTTCATCCCGATTTGGACTGGAGGTAGATGGTGAAGTCACCCGTGAACTATTAGAGTCTACGACGTCAAAGTAACTCGGGGGAGGAGTTGAACAAGAGGCCATACCTATGAGACCTACAAAAATATAATTTATTATTTAGGCAGCTTAAATAGAAATTCTAAGAGTATCTTTCTAAGATGGGAAGGTGAAGAAGGAGAAGGAGAAAATTCCAAAGAAGAGACTAATATTAAAGTTACATTTGCAACAGTATGTCACATTCCATTTTTTTTTTTTTTTTCAAATGCCATTAGGAACTATTTTCGTTTTTTCTATTTTTAATAGTTTGTAATTCTGATAACGAACAATATAATCCAGAATTCGCATTCCGAATGTACAGCGTCTTAAAAAGTTGGCTAAAACGTCGACTGCCAAAGAATTTCTTTTCGATTCCGGTCTAAAGAGCCTAAGAGATGCCTCATAGATATCGTAATTTTTTATTCATTAATGCCCTTGTTTCTTAAAGTACGAAACAAAGAAAAGAAAGAATATAAAAAATAGAATCAAATAGGTGAGAAAAACGAGGATTTTGTCAGCCGATAGCAAAACATGAAAATAAAAAACAAGCAAATACTTCGACAATGACCTCCGCCAAGTCGTCCCCAGTGCTCAGAAAAAAAACAACAAAAAAAAACAAAAACAAAATCTAACCTATTGAAGCGAACTCTACAAGAAGAGAAAAGACGAAAATCCTCTTTTTCTCACCTAATTGATTTGATTTTTTTTTATATACCCTTTCTTTTCTTTGTTTCATACGTCATGTATTGCTACTGTGGTCTTAGAATGTATTGTAAATGTTTCTTCTAAATAAACCAAGTTCATTGGATGTTTCGAATACATTTTATTTAAGGTTTTATATACATTTCATCTAAACGTTTTATCAGGTAATGAAGCAAAGCCTCTGTCCAAATTTTTATATTTTTTTGATTTTTAGTTCATCGTTGTTTTTATCAAAGAGCTTTTGAGTGTATTCTTTTTGTTTTTAGTATTTTCCATTATATTTTGCAGTTAGTCACATTCCCTTGGGTCGTATTTTAATCGCTGTCTTTAGAAAATTCATTATTAATTTCTTATATTTCTTAGGAAAACATAATCAAATATTATTAATCAAAGGTTTATTATCAAATATTTGAAACTACATATTACACATTTTTATCAAATTTTATTATTAAATATCTTCTTTACCCTTCATTAGCAGGAAAACAAAGAATTTCTATTCCAAAAATACTGTGGCAAAATTAATTAGCAGTTTCTAGTTTCAAAAAGAGTGTCATTACAAAACAGGAAGGAGAGAGATAATCAGGAAGAAATTATCTGCATATATACTAATCCTGAAATTAAATAGCAGAGATTTTCGAATACATTTAACATTTTATTCCTTTTTATTTAAGGTATACAAGACAAGATAGTTATATCATTATTAGACAAGATACTTGTATCATTGGATACATTAGTCTCAGCTTTATCCATTAACAAAGCCAGTATTACGTTATTACTTCTCGTGTAAAGCTTTCTTCTCGTGTAAAGCTTAAAAATTACTTAAAGATTGAAATATGTCCGTTTATAACGATCTCCAATCAACTTTCAATGTATTTTCAATCTTAAAAGGACATGTATACTAAATTTGAAAAACTTAATTTAATTCGAGAATCAAACCTAGGCTATGGAATTACATCAAAACTTTCGTCTTGAGACATAAAAACCAATGAAAATCAGAAAAATAACTAAAAACTGCATTTTTTTTATGCCAAAAAATTGACAGAGGAAGGAATGGGGGGTAATTGAAGTGGTGTATGATCAACAAGGGGACCCGATAGGCTTACATTGATATGGCAAAAAACGAAGCAACAAAAGATCGTTCTATGATCATTAGCTCTCTAGTCACGCTTCAGCCGTCTCTGGTCAAGGTTTTCCGCTAGAGGTCCTGTGTTTAATATATATGTCTATGCTTCCTGTTTCTTCTATCATCACCAAGGGCCGAACGATTTATAATTTTAGTTCTAATTTCAGGGGAATTTTAATATTTAAAAGCAAGTGCATTTAAATAAAAGCACCAGCCTTTTTGAACAAACAGGTATATATTCAATAATTTCCAACAAAAATCAAACTCAATTATATATGATTATAAAGGAAACTCGACTTTATTTTATTTTAGTAGCTGACTCACTTTTTGGCCTTTTCTATTTGTTAATTGATACGCAAGACTGCTATGCATAAATATAATAGGTTACAAACTTCAGTGTTAAATATCTCATCAGGAAAGGGGGAGGGGGAGATTCCCTGGATGCATAATGTTCCAGAAATTCTATAAAAGCCCAGCATTTTGTCAATTAAAGTAGCTGCTGTAGGAAACAACAGGAATAAGAAAGTTAAATAAATACGAGTGGCAGAAATATAAACAAACTTTTATTTTCACCGTTTTGGTTGGATTAAGTATTCCTCATGAGATAAAGAGATAAGATATTTATTTTAAAAAATCGCTATCACAAGCCCAGAAGGATCAATTTCGTTCTTCGAGGTAAATAAACAAAAAAGGACAAAAATTGTACAACATAAAGGACATTCGATACCATAAATGTCATTTGCGAGACTCAGCGTTGATTGACAATCTAAGAGACAAAAGGTCCGTTTCCGTTAGCAAATTTTTCCATCACCACAGGGAGCTTCCGAAGAATCTTGGTAACAATGGATACGGGATATGAAATGTATCAACAGTTCAGAAAGCTAACGAGAAGTTCGTTAAAAACGGAAAACATATAATCTCTTACTTATTCTTAAGCAGAACGCTGTTAGTTATTGTTAAGCAGATCAAGGCGGTTAGCACAACAGTTAGCTTCCAAAGCTATCAAATTACTTAATGAATCTTCTTTTGAGTTGATTTTCAATGTTTACCAAGCTGGTATACTACAATATTTTTAGGGACTGCCCTTTGCTGAACTAAAAAAAACTCTACTCCGGTCAATCAAAGAAACAAAATTCACGCATTCTAATAATGGAAGTTTCATTAAATCTGAATATCTCTATCACCGGCACAAAACGGGAGAAGTTAAATAAGATTTCCAGGAAAGTAGGCCTAGGTATTGTCTTTCAGTTTCTGCTGCTTATTCGGATTTTTGTCAGAGCTATATAAGTAATGAAAAGACCGCCCAATCATTTCTGAATAGTTTGGCCACACAAACTAAAAAGGTTATAATGGACGAGATAGCATTATCCTTTATGGTATCAAATGGCCTTAAGAAAAAAAATGATACAGTTAAAACTAAAAAAGAAGAAACTTGCATAACAAGTAAGTCAAATTCATAATCATTATTTAAAACCGCATTTTACCAAATTCGTAAAAAAATGAATGCAAATATATATATATATATATATATATATATATATATATATATATATATATATATATATATATATATATATATATATATATATATATATATATATATATGTACAAAACATGGGCAATACCTGTACAAATAATAAAAAGGAAGAGAATGTGAACCAGCAAATAATCATACCTCTGTTTACAATCACCGGGGACCTTAATTCCTTTCTTTTGGTTCCAAGAATATTGGATAGTGATAGGGATTTGTTCTGTTGGGCGTTCAAGAATGGTTTTGGTTCTCCTGGAGCTGTAATAAAGGGTGATGGACGCGTTGGTGAAGCTGCAGAATAGGCTAGTCCGAGTCTTGGAGGGGAATCATTTTCAGTGGATGCTGAAACAACACAAATAAATTAAATAAAAACCTCCTCAAACATAGGTTTAAATGAGATCTATTTTCAATAAAATCAAGCCTAAAACCGAGAGACTGTTTAAATTGACTCTCCGACAATCAAATCGGCCAGAACATAATTTTAGCTGACAGAGCACCACCACCCCTCCCCCACACACCCATATTTATACAGTTTTTTTTAGATTTTATTAGATTTCTGTTGTCAATTATGGTGGTTGCCTTTCGATCTCCGATTTCCTTGCCCCAATGATCAGTAAATGCAAAAGGCGTTCTTCAACAGTTTGATGATCCGACAATCAAATCGACCAAAACACAATTTTAGATGACAGAGCCCCCGTCCCCCCTCGACGCAACAGTTTTCATAAATTTTTAAATGTGATATTGATCATTTCAGTTCCAAAGCTTATCCCGCCCCAATCCTCCAAACCGCAAATTTTTACAGAACAACTCGGCTTTGATTTGGTATATCTGCATTAAACTGTTCGATATTGTCTGAGCAGGAGTTACTGAAATTTTTTTGTCCCAAATTCGCTACCTCCTTTGAAGTAAATACACCTCTGCACATACGATTATTGAATAAGCCCAACCGAAGAAGCTTCCTGGATCTCTAACTCAAACAAAAAAGTAAGCTACACCCCTGGCTCATGGTTCATATAGCGTTGTTTCATACGCTCATATTGCTTGATATAGCGCTATTTTTAAAACTCAATCGACAACTTATTTTTAGCAAAAAAACTGCTTTTGAAGATAACAAAATTTTTGTTATTAGAAAGGGGGGGGATCTTTTTAGGCATTAGGAGGACATTTTCAAAATTATGAGGCATAAATCTTCTATCTTTAGAGGACAAAACCTAGATTATAGCTAATTTTAGTACATCAAAGAACTACGTTCTACTGAACAGGAAGAGTAATTAATCTTTTATGAGTAAATAATCTTTTAATCAAAACCAAGATTTACGTTTGAAAGTTTTCCGAGCAGTTTTTTTTTCAGGACTGGGTTATATGGAAACGGAGCAAAACAAATTTCCAAACTAAAAGAGACCTTTTATGGAGCTTTTTCCAAATTAAATTAAATATTCAAATTAAAAGAGACCTTTAAGGCAGCTTTTTCCAAATTAAAAGGGACCTTTAAAGGAGCTTTTTCCAAATTAAATTAGCTGAAATTTCCAAATTAAAAGGGACCTTTTAGCGAGTTTTTTTTTCCAAATTAAATTAATAGAAATTTTCACATTAAAAGGGATCTTTTAGGGAGCTGTTTCGGGTTAGGAACGTATTCCACGATTAGTCAAATCGGACATGACTATAGTGCATATCAGAAATCACTGAAATTTGGCATTGTTGATGGCATATAATACATATAACACACATCAAAAATGACGAAAATTGGCACTGTTGAGGTCTATGTACTACATATCTGAAATCACCAAAATGTGGCATTGTTGGTGCCATATGCTGCATATAAGAAATGATCGGAATGCGGCATTGTGGGTGCCAAATACTACATATTGGAACTGACCGAGGTCAGTTCATACAAAATTTTAATCTGGCGCTATTAAGATAAATACATTAAAAGCATGTAGATGTAATTATTACCTTTCAAATAAGCCTTTAATTATCTCTTAACAGCTTTCTAGTAGCCTGCTAGCGGTAGAGAAAAAGAGTGGACACACAAAGATAGCCATGCTATTTAGAATTGCTCTTCAAAACGGAGGTGGAGGTTTTCAAAAGGGAGAAGGAGGACAGTGCCCCTCCCAACCCAAGTTGAGAGTTTTTGACCGCGTTGATTCCAACAGTGCAATTTTTATTGTACCTGATGACAAATTTCTAGGAGTTTTGGTCCCTGTTTGAGCCCTCACCGAATCAAAGTAAAATTCGATTTTTTCACTTTATATTTTATGTTTAAAACATGTTCGGCCAGTTACCGCGGGGGGTCGAGGTTCGCAATTTACTGTATGGCAGTGAAGGATCCGACCAAACTTTACTTGATTCGATCGAACCCATAAAAATATAATGTTAGTTGTTTCTCTAGATGGAACAGTAAACCTTCAGTTGATGGCTTACGACGATGATGATTTCAATGGTTCGGTCGAACCATTCAGTTGATGGCTTCAGATGAGTAAACCTTCAGTTGATCGCTTACGACGCCGATGATTTCAATGGTGTACTTTTTATCTCGATTTTACGTCAAGTTGGAGGGTATTAGGTTCTTTTCTAAAAATTCTGAATTTTTTTTCATTAATACAAATTATTATTCTGCTGGTCCTGAATAGTATCCAAATCAGTGTCAAATCACAAATTTTTTTCAAAAGACAGACTGTTTGAAAATGCGTCTTAAAGTTTTGATCATCGTGAGCTGTAGCGTGCTCTTTACTAGGTTCCAGCTACTGCTACAACCATGATAAAGGTGAACAAGAATAAACAAAGGAAAAAAGTACGCAAATAATAAAAATATGAAAGAAAACCTTGTTGATCTTGACCGACATCACCAAGAGGAGCCTCTTCTTCAGTTTCTCTCAGCGGTTCATTATTTGAAACTACTTCGGAATATGGAGGCGGGGCTTCTCCGGGAGGAGGTACATAAGCGTTTGGAGGTTTCCAGAAAACAAAGTGCGGTGGCGGTTCTTCCATAAATTCGACACGATCTTGACCATTTAAATAAGCAGCTGAACCAGAGAGATAGCCCATGCTTGCTAGACTTTCACATCCTCGCCAATTATTATTTCGACCTAGAACGGTATAATGACAGACCAGTTTTAATTCAATCACTAAAAATCATAAAATTTACCTTTATAGTGTGTCCAACAAAGTTATTTAATATCTTTTCCACTGACGAACAAGATTAAAAATAATTGAAATGGATGTTAAAATACGCCGTTCCATTAACAGCCTAGGTCAGGATTGGCCAACCCACGGCCAATCTTGAACATTTTTCTGGCCCACGATATTCATTATGATTTTACAAAATATATTAACAAAGCAGTTAAATCAACCTATTACAAAACACTACTCTTTTATCCGCCTATTCAAAAATTAAATGCTGAAATTACGGGAATACATAAGCTTTGAGTTTAAACTCAATTTTAAAAGATCCACGAAATTTTCAAAGACATGAAAAAAATATATTTTATAGCACTTGCCTCATAAAAGGGCTATTTTTCGATTCTAGAAGTCTGGCACAGCAAAGTTGTGAGCGCTTTCAGTTTAACTTAAACCAATTTTTTTTTTCTTTTCTTTTTTAATGAAACTGACCCAACACCAAATACGCTCAAAAGTAAAAGACAATAATTTGCAACACGAATTAACAAATTGCAAATCCCAAATTGAGACCTATCTGCAAAGCTAAGTGAAAAACCGCACTAGTAAAGAAAATATTCGTTAATGATTCAATTTTTATATTCAATTCATAGTCACTTTTCATTAAAATTTTGGTCTCACAGATTTCTTTGTAATGTGTGTTTACCATAACGTTACTATATTATTTATCTTAACGTATAAGAATAATAGTAAACAGAATGATTACTTATTATATCTCAATTTTTCGCTCTAGACAATATCTATTGTAGGCCTAAATTTAGTATTGGGAAGCATAATTTTATATGCGGCCGGGGGAATTGTAATCTCCAAAATGGCCTGCAAAATCATCTGAATCCTCCCTGACATAGATCATCAAAACGCTGCTCCACTGACACTCGGAGTTGTGTTCATAATCTAGATTGTGAACTTTCACAATCTTGTTGAAAAGGAAGATTACGCTTTTGGTTGTGAGTTTTGGCTGATTGTGGGTTTATAAATTTTACCCACAAAAACAACGGGCGGAAATCCTGATTGAATTCTTATGGTTCGTTTACACATTGCGGAAATTCAAGTGGATTTAGCAACCCGTGCGGAAATTCCGTCCGTTTTCGTGCTAGAAAAATCTCTAGCTTTCCGCAACGTTTTGGTCAAATCAGGACGGAATCTTGGCAAGATTTTTAAATGAATAAAATCATGAGTATGGATTATAAAACACAACACGATCTTATAGCTTAGGTTCAAGGCTACCCCAGCTTCTATGATCCTACGCACCCAGGCTATAAGAAAACTAAGAAAAACGGTTTCATTTGGCTCTCTATTGCTCAACAGCTTTCAGAAGAGGGTAAGAACATAGGTCACTCTGTTGCAATAATTTGAAATCTTTGCCTTAAAACGCAGCGTTATTTTAGCCATAGTTCGAACAGAAACGGACGGATTTCCGCATGGATTTCCGCAATGTGTAAACGAGCCATTAGAACCAGTCCAAACTTTCCGATTTGAATAGCGTATTTCAAATTTCGGGCAAAATTAGTATCACAAATCATAATTCATATCACTGGACAATGAATCACTATAATTCGTGTTTGGTTTAAGCTTTCAGGCTACTTTAATGTGCAATGATTTTTTCAAGTTTTATTTTTGGCGTGTCGGGCAAAGAAATTGCTTTCATATTCTTGAATAAATCTAGGCGTGCCTTCAATCAGCTTATAGTCTTTTAATTTATAGTTTTTGTCTTTCAATAGATCACTGTAATTATGGACTTGTTTTCAAAAGCACTTATAAAAAACCTATTGCAGTTACTTGTTGGCTTATGGTGCTTCATATATCAATAAACTGAAATTCATTCTTTTACACATTAGTTCAAAAAAAAATTATATATAAGATTTTCTTCGAACAAAAGCAAAGAGCTAAATTAAACCAAGGTGAGCCGAAATAAAGCCAAATAGCTTTTCAAGCGAAAGACTACCATGGATCACTATCAATAAACAAATGAAATTCAAAACAAACAAAAAATTACAATAAAAAGCCAAGTCGAGCTCAAAACAGGCAGAAACTACCACAAAGAGGAGCAGGGCGAACACCCCTGCCCCTTTTTATTAATTCAAAATCCCCTGAAAGATTCAACTTAATACTCTAAGCCTTTATGCTAGTTCAACTTCCCCCTCAACACGCCCTAAAAATGTCAAATGAATACTTAAATCCTTACCCTGAGATATTGCCGCTTTTGACAACCTACATACACATCGTGTGTTTTGTTTAGTCCAAAAACATCGTAAACATACCCAGCAAATTCAACTTAATACCCTTAGCCTTGATAGAAGTAGAAGACTAGCAGTGGAAGCAGTAGTAGTATCATTGGCAGAGTGCCGTTTAGTTAGTTTAGCATCCTTCTTAATGTGTCCTGAAACTTTCAACTTAATATTCTAAGCCAATTGCTGACACACGCTTTTGGCAACATGCATGCACACAGTGTGTCTTGATTTAGTTCAAACTCTTCCTATACATTACTTGAAAGTTTCGCCTTAATACCATTAGCCTCAGTAGAAGTAGTAATCATAGCAACGGCAGTAGTAGTAGCAGTGTGCACATATTGCCTTTTGGTTGGTTCAACGTACCCTGAAGGTTTCAACTTAATACTCTAAGCTGCTCTTGAAACAAAGCGGATAATACCTTTTGACAACCTTCATGTACATAGTGTGTTTTGATTTAGTTCAAATATACCCAAAAAACATTCCCTTAAAATTCCACTTTATAACACTCAGCCTCAGAAGTAGGCCTAGTAGCAGTAGAAGTATCATCGGTAGCAGCAGTAGTAGTAGTATGCGCATAGAGTCTTGTTTTTTTTTTTTAACAACCCCCTGAACAAACCCCGAAAGTTTCAACTTAATACCCAAAGCACTTCTTGGAACATTGATGATATGTCCTATTGACAACCAACATGAAATTAGTGCATTTTGATTCAGTTCAACATCCCCTCAACATCCCATGAAATTTTCCCCTTAATACACTTAGCTTTAATAGTAGTAGCAGCAACAGCAGTAGTAATAGCAGTCGTAGTAATAGAAGTAGTAGAAATAGTAGCAGAAGTAGTAGCAGTGGTAGTAGTTGTAGTAAAGTCCACATAGAGCCGTTTGGTTAGTCAGACATCCCCCAGAGCATGCCCCGTAAGTTGCAACTTAATACTCGAAGCCGTTCCTAAGATATTACTGATACGCACTTTTGACAAATTACATACAGATAGTGTGTTTTGATTAAGTTCAACTTCTCTCACAATATTCCCTGAACTTTCCCCTTAATACCCTTAGCCTTAGTAGTAGTAGTAGTAGTAGCAGTGAGCACATATTACTTTTTCATTAGTTGAAATCCCCTTCATCATACCCTGAAAGTTTCAACTTGATACCCTAAGCCGTTCCTAAGATATTGCTAATACGCCCTTTTGACAACCTGTATGCCAATAGTGTGTTTCGATTAACGAACTTACCCCCCAATATTCCCAGAAATGTTGACCTTACTACCCTTAGCCTTAGTGGTAGTCACAGCAAAAGAAGTAGTAGCAGTAGTAGCCTGCCCATGTTGCCTTTTGGTCAATTAATCATTCTCCTTAGCATTCCCTGAAAGCTCCAAGTTAATAGCCTAAGCCGTTCCTAAGATACGCCCTTTTGACAACCTGCATGCACATAGTGTCTTATGATTTAGTTCAACACTCCCTCCAAATTCCCTGAAAGCTTCACCTTAATATACTTCGCCTTTTCGGACACCAAGGGTCAAACATGCCCCCTTTCCAAATAACGAATACCACATATAAACAATGGGCAACTTGCATAACTTACAGTCCTTGCCCAAGGGCAGTAAAGGATTATCATCCCTAGAGGCACAGTTATTGGAAGTTTCAACTATGCTGAACAACATGACTATCTCAAAATTTTATCGGATTTCTTTGGGGGAATAAGGGGCGTGGGGAGCTGCTTGCCCTCCAATAACTTTTGACTCTTAAAAAGGGCACTAGAACTTTTAATTGCCAATGGAATGAGCACCATCAAAGTTTCTACGAAAACTCCTGCCATATGAAGTGCCTTGGTAAAAAAACAAAAAATAATAATACTTGGAGCCTACTTTACTTAGGCAGCACTCTGTCTATGATAAAAAAATTCTTGGAATATTAATCCATTAGCATTTAATCGAGTTTTCGGCTAGTTTTAAAGGTTCTATGGATTTTTACAAAATTCTCATTCTTTTTTTGTTCGAAATTGATTTTGATATTCTAACTCTGTTCAATAGAGCACAATAATTACGCTTATTCAATCGACTATTGTAATTAATAGTAAGTAATTACAACAGGCTTGTACAATTTCATAGCCAATTAAAATTGATTTTTCATAGGGGAGAAGTGGGTACGTTGAGACATGTGTACTTCCGAGAGAAAATATGGGATAAAACAAAGTTGTTTAGGCGCCTCGCGTTTGCCATCTATCGCTAAAACTGTCATTGAAAAATAGTGGCTCTTAGATGAAATTTTTTTCAGAGTATTGAGCTGAGGAGTTTTTATGTGTATTTTGAAAAAAAAATAATCAGTGTGCACGATTTTGAAGTAATTTAAGATAAGCTCAGTTGGGGAAAAGCATTAGTTCAGTCGAAATTGATCAATTTCTTGACTTTCTGTTGGTATTTTCTGGCCGCTCGCCATCTACTGGTAGAGAAGCAATTTTTTCCTAGAACTGTGCCATTAGGGTACTCTGGGACATTTGGTTCAGGGTACCTTAGGACATGTCGAGTACATTGTGTCCCAGGGCACCCAAATGCTTACTAGCTGCTAGTAATCCTTCAGGAGTGGGATGGGGGGAAGCTAAATTTAATTAGGAGATTAAGGAGGGCGATAGACACATTAGCTCTATGGATGATGTCTTTAACGTGGATATCCCATTTTAAATTTGAAGAAATTGTGATGCCAAGTAGTTTAAATAAAAACACAGAAATTTCAGGAGGGATAGGATTAAGAAAACAGGGCGAGGATTTGAGGACACAAATCAACATTATCAGGGACTTAGAGGGGTCCAATTCCAAGGCCTCATCTTCAATTTCATTGAGAATACTCATAGGGTCGCTAATTAAATTTATGAAGCAAGTTTCAAAAACCGTTAGGTCATAAACAAATTTCCATCGGTCAGGAAATTCCTTCGCGAGGCTGTTAATTATGACTGAGAAAAGGAGGGAGACCACCTTTTTTGACCATTTTTTATCTTTTTAACTCTTTTATTGACTTTATGCAGTTAAATTAATAACACTTTTTTTAGTGTCCCTTTTAATTTAGACATATTGATATCTCGTTCTTTTTTTGTATTTATTTGATTATTTTGCCCCCCCCCTTTTTCAATGTCCCTTTTAATTTTTTTCTGATTTGTATTTGTTTAAGTTTATTTCGACCAGTTTTTATCTTTTTAACTTTTTCATTGACTTTTTACAGTTTAATTATTGACTCATAAATGATTTTTCTTTTTTGTTGTTTTTTTTTGCATTTTTGACAGTTTTAGTGACACCATATGATCAGTCGACTCCTAAGGGTTGCTATGGAACAAAACGAAACAGATACGAAAAAACCTAGTGATTCCGTTTTGGTGGAGTACAAAGACAAGAAGGGTTCAAAATTTCATACTGGTGAGGTCCTAAAGGAACTAGGTGATGGTTAATTTGTCAACTTCCTGAAAAGCCAACTCCCATCCGGGAAGTTTGTGTTCCCCAGTGAAAAAGATGAGGCCTTTGGGGATACTGGAAAGGTCAAATTGCGTCTTCCAGTTCCTAGACTCTATGGTGGGACTGAACGCGTTTCAAAGATGATTATTTTTTAGATTGATCTATCTACATATGCGGAAACAGGAACAGGAAAAAACAGAAACAGGCAAAATTATGCTGCTGCAGTGCCTACCTTTGCGACTTGAAATTGAAAAGTTTTTACATGTTTTGTATTTTTCTTAATAACTGAAAACAAATTTGTGCTCACAACCAAGTCCCAGAGTACCATGCAACTGTCCCATAGTACCCAGCCCATTGGTACTATGGGACAAAATCAGTGCATTCAGAACAATCGGGCTCAACCTCTGTTATAAACATTAAAAAGTGAAAAAATTATATTAAAATGGCGAATGATTAGGCTACTCAGAGCCGGTTGATTCAGTAATATGGAGTCACAAATGTCTGAGATATACATCTTGAAGCTGAACATGTCCCAGGGTACCCACTTCTCCCCTATACAAAAAAACTTTTGCGCCAAAAAATTTGGAATCTGAAAAACACAATTGCTTTTCGCATTCAACGTTAAAAGTTCTACTCTATTCTTGCTACAGAAAACAAATCATTTTTGCTCCTCAGTTGATAATTAATAGAACTTCAGACAAAAACTATTAATTGAGATCTAAGCGTTATAATTAATATTAGCAAATGAATAAAAGCAAAATCATAGCTAAGAATAAAGTGTCGCAACAAGGAAAAGTCTGAAAAGCATTGATGTGGAAACTTCAGGAAAGAATTAACATATGAGATTAAGCTTAATATTATTGTAGTAACAAAGGAAAAATGTATATTTTTAAACATTTCTAGATAAGAGCCAAGGACCAGACAAGATTCCACGTATTATTGGAAAATTTAGCCATTTTTTCTTCTTCTTTGACTGTTTTGACAGATTGAGGTCCTCAGTGCCTGCAATTCACGAAAGGTAATGAGCGGGGGGGGGGGACATTTTCAAAATTTGGGGCACAAAGAGGTAGGGAAAATTTGCCATTTTTTCACTGACAATATCAAATAAAGGCATTTTCAATGAAAAAAGGGGTATTTTTTTCAAAATCTAGAGAGGAAGGACAAAAATCTAGGGGGTACATGGCTCCATCACCCTTCAATTGGTGCCACAAGAGGTCCACCTCCAAACCGTCAAAAATGCTTCCATGGGATAAACAATAAAGATCAGAATACCGTATAGACAAGCATAATACCGGGGTGGGAAGATATCTACGCTGCTGCTCAACTAATGGATGATTATCCTTCACTGACACCGCGTGTGGGCCTGGAGGTACAAAAGGAGCTAGGGTATGGTAGGTATGGTAAGGTATGGTAAGGTATGGTAGATAAAGGTATGGTAGGTTTCGAAAAATTCAGGTCTCTCTGAAAAATATCACCCCCTCCCCCAATAGAAGTAAAACCTTGTTTTTGATACATGTAGATTTACAGTTTTCTTAAACGCAGTGTTAATTGGGGGGGGGGAGCACTTTCCCCTATGATTTTAAAAAGACGTTTCTTTGGAATATTTTCATGAAACAAATGTCTTTTTTGGTGTTTTCATTGACAAAACTGAAAAAAACAAACACAAATTTGCCCTCACATCCCCTAAATTTTGGTGAAGTTACACCCTTGCCCAAAAGATCTTAGCATTTAGTGATAACTTGCCATTTTTGATTATTTTCTCTTTGAGCAATTGGTTCAAGAAAATTTTTAAATAAAATAGTTTATAAAGAAAATAGCAAATGCTAGCGCAGGTACGTCATTCCTATAGTCAAATCAATACTATATCACTCACAAGCAAATCCAAATAAAAGCTAGGTCAGACATCAAACACTTTCTATAGCGTCATCACTGAAAAGCCGATTAAAATAAGGAGAAATGATTTAAGATATCTCTCGTTGTTAGAAGTTAAGGTAAATCTTTCGTTGTTAGGTAAATCATCAATAGTGAACAATTTTGGGTCCAGCCCGTACTCAATCAAAAATACATGAAAAAGAAAAAATAAGACTGGTTATATTGGAAAAAAGCAACGTGTATATTTCCTTACGAACAAGCAGAAAGACTGACAGGCGGTCAGCCAGGGTGGTGTCTCTAAATCCAACACCGCCCTTCGCAAAACTTAAAATGAAAAGACAATCCTATAATTTTGGTAAGGACCTTCTGTTTTTGCTATTTAATCAAATGTCCTCCAATCCCCCCCCCCAAACAAAAAAAATTACATAGATACTAGCCCTTTTTTGATATAAAGAAACACCCATTTTCATACCTTCTACTTGGAGGGATTAAAAATCCTCACAGACAATTTGTAACTAAAACCAATACCCAATTCCAGATCATATGCCAAATTCGCAATTCAAATAAAAAATAAAATGTAAAGAAAATATTAATGATAATAATAAGTAAACAAAATAATAAGATAATAAACGTCATGTTTTGTAATAAAAATTGAACGTCGGGTTTCTGAATTATAATAGCTAGTTTTCAGGAAAAAGTTGAGATGTTAATTAAAGATACTTGCTAGAAAAAATTGTTACCGGTGTGAAACTTGAACCCAAGATTCTCCGGCGACTTCCATCACATAAAAGTTGTTTTCTTTTTAAATAACCAAAATGAAGAGGGGAAAATGTGTTCCCAGTTGCCAGGATCCATAGCGGCTGGTTGAAAGAATTCCGGAATAAGCAAGAGTAACGCAAGGACTTTCAACTGCCATGATTGGTTAGCCAAAGTGATGCTCTTGGAACCATATATTTTCTAACTTCCAGGGCTTATTAGAGACTTCAAACCTTGAAACAACACACATTTAACGATTTTGAGATTGTCTGGTTTCGCTCCTTCCCCCAAAAACAAAATTCGAGATCCCTTACTGTCTTTCCACAAAAAAAATCCAGGAATTTTGAATTTTGAATCTCAACGGTGAGACAAAATAGTGTACACTAGCCAAACTACGCATGAACTTGGTCATATTTTAATGAAACCAGAAGCAGTTCTGACCTCTCTTGCGCCCAGGACAAAATTTTGATTAGCACCCCACCTCCCCCTATGTTCCTAAAATTGCAGGCCAAATTTTAACAAAATTTTCACAGGGAGTAGGGCTCATGATGAATAAGGAAGCTGCTAAGTCTTGTTTAGGCTGGGAAGGTATTAATAATAGAATACTAATTGCTCATTTTATGACAAGAAAGTTCAGGGTATCAGTTATAGTAGTATACGCCCCTGTAGAACCGACTGACGGAGATACTAGTGACTCAGATGAATTTTACTTACTGTAACAGGAGCAAATAGACAAGGTCCCAGGCAGAAATATGATTCTATTACTGGTAGATTTTAACACCCAGGTTTGTAGAAATTGGGATTGATGGTACCCTAGCCTGGTTGAATTTGGTGTAGGAAAAGAAAACAGTAATGGATACAGACTTTTGCAATTTTGTAGGTAGGCCTATAACAATCTAGTTATAACCAACACGGTGCTTGGTCATAAAATGGCTCATAAGTTAACATGGTATTCACGTGATGGTAAGACAGCAAACCTTATTGATTATTTTAAAGTAAACCGAAGACTGGCAGGATCAATAAAAGAGGAGTGCTGTTATTGATGTTAAAAGTAAAGATCACCATCCAGTAGGGTCAAGGGTTAATTTAAAGCTCAAATATCGGAAGGGTAACTACCTCCCGGGAAGTTATGATGTTGGTAGACTCCAGGATGAGAATTTGAGAGAAATTTTCCAGGAACAGTTAAATACTAAAATTGGGAGTTTAAAATTTGATAATGTGGAAGATGGTTGGAATAATTCTAGAAAAATATTTTGTGAAGTTGCTGAAGGTGTCTTAGGGAAGAAAGCTAGGACTGCATCTAAGAATATTAGTGAAAAAGCTTTATGTTTGATAGAAAGGAGAAAGGACTTGTACAAGAATTATCTGAGTGATAGATCGTATGAAAACAGGAGGAATGTAAAGAAAGCGGAGAAAGCATTAAAATATGAACTAAGGAGGTGTGAAGTGGAGGCCATGGATAAAATTGCCGAGGATCTGGAAGATGCAGCTAGACGGCATAATAGTAAAATACTGTACTGGCACGTTAACAAATTGAGAGGGAGTAGTCAATCCGGACTTGTCCCAGTTAAAGATAGGAATGGGGTGGCAATTAGCGATAAGGAAAAAAACTAAAGAGAGATGGACCAAACATTTTGAGAACTTGCTTAACCGAGATAGAGTTGCAGGAAAAAATATAGAGGAAAATGAAAAAGTTTGTGATACCTTGGATGTGAAGGAAGGTTTGTTTTGTGAAGAGGAATTAACAACAGTACTAAAAGGATTAAAGAATAATAAGGCTCCAGGTGCTGATTGGTTGGTAAATGAATTTCTTAAATATGGTGGCTCTGAGGTTAAAAATAAGTTACTGAAGATTATGAATATGATTTTTGAAACAGGGAAGTACCTAACGATTTTAGGAAAACCTTAATTAAGCCACTTTATAAGAAAGGTGATAAAAGTGAGTGTGGTAATTATCGAGGCATTAGTCTGGTCTCTGTAGGAAGTAAACTACTTAGTATTATGATACTTTTTAGACTGAGAGATGCCGTAGACAAAGTTTTAAGAGAAGAGCAGTGCGGTTTTAGAAAAGGTAAATATGTCAATCAAGGTTTTACTCTTAGTCTAATAAAGGAGAACTGCCTGAGTGTTCAAACACCTTTGGTCCTCAGTTTTATAGATTACGAGCAAGCTTTTGTTTCTGTTGATACAGGAGCTTTAGTAAAGGTTTTATTCTTGTACATTATACCAGACAAATACATTAAAGTGATTAATGCTATGTACAAGAATAATACTACTGCAGTTAAGGTAAGAAATGAGGTAAGTAGCTGGTGTTGTATTAAATCAGGAGTTAAACAGGGATGTGTTCTATCCCCATTTGTATGGATTATTTTGATGGACTTTGTCTTAAGGAGCACAGTAAAGGCAATGGGAGACCACGGAATCAAATGGGGAGTAAAAAGTCTCCTGGACTTGAATTATGCTGATGATTTAAGCATCCTAGATGAAAGTGTGAGCAAAATGAATGAAGTTTTAGAGGTTTTGCAAATTCAGGGTGCTAAAACTAATTTGAAAATTAATGTAAGGAAGACTAAGTCACTAAGGCTAGGAATAAGTGAAGATGAAAAGGTGACGTTGGGTAATGAAAAGATTGATCAGGTGGGAAGCTTCGCTTACCTTGGTAGTATTATTAGTAAAGATGGTCGGAGCAGTGAAGATGTTAAAATAGAATAGCCAAGGCTCAGGGAATTTTTTCACAGTTAAAAAAGTTTGGAAGAGTAGGAAGATAAGTCTGCAAACCAAGATTAGAATAATAGAAGCTACAGTGATGAAAGTGGTCAAATATGGCTCCGAAAAGTGGATGAAGATTTGCTAGATGTTTTCCAGAGAAATTGCTAAAGGATTGTTCTGGGTACCCGGCTAACTTACCGTATTTCAAACAATAGGCTATACGAAAAATTTGGTTCAATACCGCTGTCTAGGGCTATAATGAAAGAAAGGTTGAGGTAGTTAGGGCACGTTGTGCGGATGAAAGATGACAGATTACCGAAGATTGTTCTTTTCGACCAACCATCTAGGGCTAAACGGAAAGCAGGTCGTCCCCGGCTGGGGTGGGAGGACGTCATAAAGAAAGATTTTAAGGAAATGGGAACTTCGTGGGAGGGTGTAAAAAGGGAGGCTTTGAATAGATTGGGCGGGAGGAGAAGCATGCGTAGCTGTGTTGGCCTCAGGCGGCATGGTGCTGCGGTGAGTTGTTAGTAGTACTAGTAGTAGTAGATTGTAAATAGATTATTGATTTGAAATTTTGCTCCCCTAAATTTATTTTCACTCGGGGCGAGTTCCCCCTCTATCCCTACCCTAAAACCGTCTCTGAATAAAACCTACGAACTGTAAGGAATCTTTCTCCCTCTATAAAAAAAAAAAAAACAAAAAAAAAAACAAATAAAAAACTCGCTTGCCTGTAAGGATATGATAAAATGCATCGTCTCTTGTTAGCGCCCGAAAACATAACGAGCTTAACGGTGGTATGCCACAGAAATACTCACTTAAGTTACCTGTCGTGTAACATGGCGTAACACGGGACCAGGTAACATCGTGTAACATCACGTGATCGTTTTCAGATTAGTGATTGGCTGCACGATACAGACACTTGCCGATTATACAAAGTAAGATTTATCAGAATTCAATTGGCAACTTATTATAATCCCAAATGATTATATTTGTTCGTTGGCATATTCCGTTCTATCCAAAATCAAGAATTTACTTACCCGCTTGTCTTCGCTTGCCCCTTAATCGATGTACCAAAAAAAATAATAATCCCAAGGATAGAATGGCTGCAACAGCGCTGGCAATGAGGCGGAGTCCTAAATCAGCTCCAATACGGCCACCTCCACTTGCGTCACCACCTTCTAAATAGTCGTCCACACAAATGAAATCACAACATGAAGTTCCAACACGGAATGATTTGCAATCCTATAAAAAAAAGAAAAAAAAATCATGATCAACTTCTGGTGTCTTAAGGATGTATCCAAGATTTTTTTTTTCTGGGAGGGGGGGGGGTAGAAACCGTAAAAACGCATCAAAATTTATTTATATGCATTTTTGTTACATTTTTAGAGTCGGGCAAACATTTCGGTGTGAGGGGGGAACCGCCCTAGACCCCCCTGGATACGGCCTTGTTTTAACTACACTTTTTTATATCAAGATTAAGATTTTTTTTTTTTGTAGCGAGGCTTTACTATAAGAAAACTATCTATCGACTTCTTTTCTTCTGGTGATTTTTGTAGGTAGGCTGTCACAGCCAGCGAAATGTTTTTAAAAATACAGATATTCCATTGAACAAATAATAAGAAAAGCGTACATACTTCGTCAAAGACCTCAGCTAAGCCATCTTCAGTGCACGAAAACGTATAAAGGAGTAAAATACCCAAAAAACGAAAAACAGACCAAAATCGAGAATCACATAGTCCAATTTTAAAATTATAATTTGAGAAAAGCGGAAAAAAAAAACAAAGAATTAAAACAGATAAAAAGATAACAAAGCAAATAGAATATTTCATATGGAAAATTGGTTCGATATTTTCAGTTTATTAAATGCCAATCGTACTTAGTTTGCATTTTTTTTAGCATTGTTGTTTTTTTTTAATTCTCAGTTTTATCAAATTTTTCATCTAATTAGAATTTTCTTATTTATTCTTGCATTAAAAACATCTTAGCAGATCTCTTTCCCCAAATATATGTTTTTATTTACGTTTCTTTTTATGGTCTTACATTTTTGTTTGTTTTCTGATAGTCTATCCTGTGTGGTCTTAAAACTTACCAACCAGGATATTACATCTTTTTAGGGGGCGCTGTACCATTTTTTTTTTGAATACATATATTTCTACTTTATTTTTATAAAACTTAGAAGCAAATTTTGAAAATTTTGTATTCTTCAGTCTTACACCCTTTTTATGACAAAAATGTTTAAAAAACGATATTTAAAAGAAATTATCAATCATGACATTCCCTTCACGGATAAACACAATTTATAGATACGACCTATTGACATAGGATAGATGTGCCAGACTCTTGCTGAGATCGAAAGAGGAACAACTTAGACAATCAATATACTAAACTCATGTTTAGTGTACTCATGACAATATATTTCCCATATATTCTATATTCATGACAACTATATATCCATATATTCCATATATTCAATATATTTCCCATATATTATATATTTCCCATATATTCTGTCACTTGTCTTTGTCTTGTCTCGCGCTAAGCTGAAAAAAACGAACGAAGAAACCGGTTAATTCTCGAGTTTTACACAGCGCAAACTTGAGTGAGCATAATACACAAGTACCAAAATTCCTTCTCCCTACATAAAATAAAAAAATAAAACTCAAATAAAATTATCAAATTTGGTAAGGCTTATTTTCCACGGGGGAGGGGGTGGGGGTATTTACGGGGGGGGGGAGGTATTTTCCACGGGGTATTTTGCGGTGGGGGGTGTATTTTGCGGGGAGCGTGTATTTTCCGCGGGGGGAGGGTATTTTCCGGGGGTATTTTCCATGGAGGGTATTTTCCGGGGGGGTTATAGCCGGATGGTAAACATCTAGAACCATTTGTGGGCCCTTAATCGGGTGCCTTGCGTCTAAGGAAACTAATGGACTAAATAACTTTTTCGGGCATGTCATGACTCATGTCATGACAACTCATGACAATCAAATATACACTAAACTCATGTTTTAGAGAATGAGATTTAAAGCTTAGAGACTGATTAAGAGATTTACAATAAATTATTACTCTTGTTTTTACGATAAAAGCTTTACCAGAAGCAAACCTGGAAGCGTCTTAAGAGAGTAAGGACTAAACAGGAAGAGGTGAACATAGATTATTACCCCTGTCCCCAGAGATAAACCGAAAAAATACGAGACTTGTTTAAATTTCTAACTTACTTATGAAAACGCCCAACACAAGCAAAATGTTAGAAATATTCCTACTAATTTGTTGCTTTCGTTTTTATAACATCCCTAGGCAAAGTATATAGAGGGAAGACAAAAAGGGTGACAAGCCTTTAGAAGTTTTGAGGGAGAAGCTCATTTTTCAAAAAAAAATCTTACCTTACCTCTTTTTATTCTAAATTGTATTGTTTGTTTTTGTATGTGTCCATTCTGCGTATACGAATATTCTTTAGGCACAAAATTATTCATAATTGATTGGAATTTCGATTATAATCATTTCAATGTGTTTAAATCTTCATATTGAAACATCCAAAATATTTGACCTTTTTTCTTTATTTTAGAGCAGTTGTTTGAGAAGATCCCTGAGAAAGTCGTTTAAAGAAGCGTTGAGAAGAGGGGGCTTTTGAGAGCTCGAAGATTTGTTGTCAACAGCCTCCTTTAACATCTAAAGCTGTCAATAATATACTTGTTACAGAGTAACAAAAAAATCTACAACCTGACAATTCTCTCCGCGATGACCAACTTGAGCTCAGTTAGAGTCCACAGTCTCCCTGCAAAAGCTGTCTTAGACGGGCCATAAAAACACAAAAACACTTTGGGATATTATGTGGTGGGACAATGAGCGGCTGCTTTAAATTAGTCTCCGGCAAAAGACACCTACCAAAGATCTCATTCAGCTAATTTTGGGAAAATTTTGATCTATTAGAACTTACGTCTTGTTTAAACCCAGGAATTAATTATGAGCCATAGCTACAGGAGGATCAGTAGACCACTTTTTCAGATTTTGAGAAATTTAAAATACCATTCATTAGCGTAACTTCTGCAATCCCACCAGATTTCTCGATGAAGACTGGTCCAGCCTAGCCTTGGACCACATTTTTCAGTACATACTGTATCCTTAAAGTATTATAGGGACTTGGTAGCTATCTCAATGTGCTTAGTTGTTATCCAGGATATATTTAGCCTAGAACAAAATTTTCTTCAAGACGGTGGCGTTTATCTGAGTTGGCCATGAAAAAGAGTTTTGGGATATTAAGCTCTGGGATAACAAGGGGCTACTTCAAATTATACTGTTCAGTGGTGTAACTTCCTTAATCACACCAGATTACTCGATGAAGACTGATCCAGCCAGCCACGCTTCGGATCAGATTACAGTATACCAAGGGCGGATCCAGGATTTTTTTCGGGGGGGGGTTACTAATTTTTGATTTTTTCGGGGGGGGGGGGTTACTAATTTTTTACTCAGTTTTCGACTAATTATACTGATTTTTACCTAGGTTTTACTAATTTTCGACTCGATAAAAAATTTCGGGGGGAGGGGGGGTTCAAACCGGGTACCCCCCCCCCCCTGAATACGGCCTTGCAGTATACATACTGTATCCTTGACGGATTATAGGGACATGGCACCTATCTCATTATTTTTGATTGATATTCAGGATATATTTGGCTTAGAACAAAATTTCCCTCAAGATGGTGGCGTTCGTCTAAGGTCCAAATGATGCTCAGGAAACTCGGGCTTCATGAATCTTTTACAGTATATTGACTTTCATAGCCTTTCTCTGGAGCCTGTTTTGTTTTCTACGAGTAATACATTTCCCATAACGGACAAATTGACTGGATAAAACCTATAATTGAATACCGTTTACTCAACAAGCCAACTAGCTTTTGCAGTGTTGGATGATGAAAAAATCCAACAGTTTTTTTTAACATTAGTTTTGCTTCGTGCCACACTCATTGTGCACATCGTAGCACACTCAGTGCACATCTTGACACGTGACACTCACACTCAGTAATTAGTTCATTGTATTGTTGTGCCTTTCAAGGTCAAAATAACGTTTTTTTATGAATGAACCTTTTCGTTTCTCGATTGACATTCATAATGCAAGGCAGATTCTGTGCCATATCTGATGCAATATGTCATGTTTATATAATGGAGTTCCGCATCAAAGGCAGCGAGCGTTTTATCACTGTCTTCATCAAAAAGTTATTTTCTTATTTTGTTTGTTTTCAGAACTTTTTAAACAGATTACGTTTATAAATTTAACATAAACAAATTGTGTCAATAAGAACGGACAAAAATTAATTAAAAAAAAGGCGTTTATTTTTCATAAAAAGCAAGATCAAAATACAAACTTGGAACGATCACACGCAAAATTGCCAGAATACTGTCAATGAAGAAATAAAAACCTCCATTAATTGCTAATGAAGCAATTAACTTTGAGTTCAAGCTTAAAAAAAAGTAGTAAAGCATTGCTGGAATTTCCCGATTTTAATACCAATTACAATGGGCATCAATTCACGAAAATGTAGAGGCGAGGGATTTTTAGACAACTTTGGGGTGCAATTCAAGGCCGTATCCAGGGGGGGGGGGGTACCCGGTTTGAACCCCCCCCCCGAAAATTTTGACCGAGTCGAAAATTAGTAAAACCTAGGTAAAAATCAGTAAAATTAGTCGAAAACTGAGTAAAAAATTAGTAAACCCCTCCCCCCCGAAAAAAAATCCTGGATCCGACCTTGGTGCAATTATATTGTTTTTCCCCCTACAAAATACTACAAAAGAAGGTATTTTTCAATGAAAATACGTAATAAAAAATGTTTTCAAAATCTAAGGGAAAGAGGGGGGGGGCAATTGCCGGCTTCCAATGGACACACCTGCCAATTACTAGCTACCAGCGAAAAAGCGTACCGGATAATAGGCGCAAACAAAAACTTAGTGTACACTCTTCTTTGGGAATTGGATAAATATATTTTGTCCGACCTCTCAACATAAAATAAATCAAAAAATCTCTAAGGAAAATACTCAGTTCCAAAAAGGAGAGATCCCCTTGCTCTCTTTGATCGAACTATTTACCCAAATGCATCATACAGGAAATAGTATAATATCGATTTTAATTCCATTAATTATAAAAGATTTCCGAAAAAGAAGTTTTCCAAAGGAAATTAAAGAGCCATATTAAACTTGCAGCAGAATAATAATTCCAACTCAGAATAATAATCATTTCCTATAATAATTTAAACTCAAAGCGAACAGAAATTAAAATAAACAATCGTGAAACATATGGAGATATCAGGTACTATTACATATGAATAAATAAAACGAGTAAAAATTATACTGAATATCCAAGTCAAACTTAAAACAAACAAAATTGCTACAAACTTCTCCCCCTTCCCTAACCTTGAAAGACTAAAGCTCGTTGCATCATTTGCGCTTTACTGAAAACATAATATATTTCAAATATTTTATTTTATATTTACAACATTAAAAAATAAAAATAGAAATTACTGTGAAACAAAATTTTGAATTGCTGATTTTCCAAGAATTAATACCATAAAATATCAAATATTCAGTTTATTTCATTAGTCTTTCGAGTCGTCTTGATTATTACAGGAATTTTGTGTTTATGTTTCGTCAATGTTTTTGAAATAAAACAAAATTATATTGTTCAAAATACATATAGTTAAAAAAAAACGCAAATGACACAACAAAGTATATGATGATACTTTTTAGACTTAGAGCTGCTACAGATAAAGTTTTAAGAGAAGAATAGCGGGGTATTACGAAGGGGAGAGGATGGGTCGATCGAATTTTCGCTCTCATAATAATATTTGAGAAGTGCCTGAGTCATCAAACACCTTTACTCCTTAGTTTTGTAAACAAACGTATGGAATATATGAGACAATGGAATCAAATGGGAAAGTAAAACTCTCCTAGACTTAGATTATGCACATGATTTGAGTGTCCTAGATAAAAATATTAGCAAAATGAGTGATTTTTCGAATGTTTTGAGAGTTCAGTGTGCAATAATAGGCTTGAACACTAAGACAAGGTTATTACTAAAGATAGTGGATGCTGTGAAGATGATAAAAGTGGAATTGTCAAGACCCAGGGTGTTTTTTTCACATTCGAAAAAGGTTTGGAAAAATAGGAAGATACGTTTACGAACAAAAATTAGAATATTGGAAGCTACAGTGATGACAGTGGCCAAGTATGGTTCTGAGTTGTGGACGCTCTGAAAGACGGAGGAGGATTTATTGAATGTTTTACAGACGAATTGTTTTGGGTACCCATCTGACTGACTGCATTTCAAAGAGTAATAAGTTGTACAAGAAATGTGGCTATCCTGCTTTCTAGGGATATAATGAGAGAATAGTTGAGATGGCTAATACAAGTTCTGCAGATTAAGGATGACAGATTGTCAAAGATCGTCTTTTCGGCCAACCATCTTGGGCCAAATGAAAAGCAGGTCTTCCCCGAATTTGGTGCGATGAGGTCGTAAGGAAGGATTTAAGGGAAATTACAACTTCTTGGGAGGGTGTAAAGAAGCAGGCTTTAAATAAAAATTTCCTTTCAAATGAACCCTTCAACAGCTCTCTATGATGTTCCAGGGCCCCGCTAGCAGTGGAGAAAAAGAAGCGGAAAAAGAGGACACATCAATGTTACCCATGAAAAAAGTGATTTTCCTTGTTCTTCAAGCCAGAGGACTGAGTTTTCTGTTTAGGGTTTCCGGCCCAGGTGATTTCAAAGGTGTACTTTTTCTTTCGATCCGATGCCATTTTTTTAGGGGTTTCAAGCTGTTTTCCGAAATTTAATAAGTCTGTTTTGAGAATAATAGTTTATTATTAAGAGTATTCAAGATGATAGTTACCATTCCTGAATCAGCTATAAATGGCAATTTTTCATCACTTGCTTTTTTTTAATGCATTTTTATTTTTGGTTATTATGGACCGTGGTTGGTCCTTTAGTAGGTTGCAGCTATCGCTTCAATATGATTGGGATGACGGAGAAGTGTGCGTAGCTGTGTTGACCTCAAGTTTTTAGTAGCAGTAATAGTCGTAGCCTATCAAACAGTTCGTGGTAACGAACTGTAAGTAAGGAGCGACCCGGCTCAATGGTAACCGAAACTCTAAAAAACGGAATTTTGATACCAATAGATACATCAAAAGAATCAGATTTTAATGCTGATTTCAAATATATAAGTTTCATCAAGTTTAGTCTTACTAATCTTACTAAATTACGCGCCTGAGAAAATTGGCTGATTTTTGAAAAAAGGGAGAAAGACCCCCTAAAAGTTATAGAACCTTAATGAAAATCTCACCATCATATTCAGCGTATAAGAAAACCCTACTGTAGAGGTTCCAAGCACCTATCTACAAAAATGTGGAATTTTGCATTTTTTGCCAGAAGAAAGATCACGGATGCGTGTTTATTTGTTGTTTTTTGTTGTTTTTTTCCCCCAGGGGTGATCGTATCCACTCAGCGGTCCTAGAATATCGTGGGAAGGCTCATTGGAACGGAAATTAAAAGTTCTAGTGCTCTTTCCAAGTGACCAAAAAAATGGAGGGTAACTAGGCCCCCTCCCACGCTCATTTTTTTCCCAAAGTCACCCGATCAAAATTTTGAGATAGTCATTTTGTTCAATATGGTCGAAAATATGATAACTATGTCTTTTAGGATGACTTAATCCGCCGAAGTCCCCGAGGGTTTTGTTTCTGGTAGGTGGAGGGGGGGCGGTGGGTCGAGGGTTATATGGGAGGATCTTTCCATTAAGAAAGTTTTCATGGGGGTTTTCATCGCTCTTTACGCTAAAGTTTAACTTTCTCACAACTGTATTTTTTTGAACAATAAAAAACTTTAGCGCAAAGAGCGAGGCGTTGAGGAGGGGACAGCCCCTTTCATATATGGAATAATTTCTGTTCGTTTTAAGTTTTAACGTCGTTCCTTACTTTCAGTAAAAAAAAACTTGTTTTTTATTTAATAAGAAAAAAAAACGGGTTGGACGCAAATGTGCCTTTCCCGTTGGACGATATAACTATGCAAGTGCTGTTTCAAGTATAACTTACGAAAATCTTGTTAATTTTTGTCAACTTTTCAACTTTTTGACATCCCTGCTTTCAATAAAAACAAATAAATCAAGGTACTATCACTTAAATATAATAACCCCCTACGCCCTCCCCTCTGGATATCATTTTGATAGGATACGGTCTCTGCTTTAAATAAAAAAAATACGAGGTATTATCATTTCAATATGATAGCTCACTAACCTACCCCCCCCCCCCCCACTCCGGATACCACCTTGATAGGATGCCGTGTCTGCTTTAAATTAAAAAAAAAAAAACTTTTTGGAATCCCTGCTTTCAATAAAAAAAATTTCGAGATATTATCATTTAAATGTAATACCTCCCTACCCCCCCCTCTGGATACCACCTTGATAGGATACCGTCTCAGCTTTACATTAGATTAAATTAAAAAAAACAAGTTTTTTTAAGTGAAAGTAAGGAACGACGTTAAAACTTAAAACGAATAGAAATTATTCCGTCTATGAAAGGGGCTGTCCCCTCCTCAACACCTCGCTCTTTACGATAAAGTTTTTTATTGTTTAAATAAAATAAGAGTTGTGAGAAAGTTAAACTTTAGCATAAAGGGCGAGGCGTTGAGGAGGGGACAGCCCCTTTCATATACGGAATAATTTCTGTTTGTTTTAAGTTTTAACGTCGTTCCTTACTTTCAGTTAAAAAAACTAGATTTTTTTTATTTAATTTTTGAACGTTTTAGAATTGATGCAGGTTTTGATTTTGGTTCACCGTACATGAATTATTAAAACACAATTTGCATATTAATTTTACCTTTATTTGGTTAAATGGCTTTCTCGAAACTTGTTCAATTTTATTTACGAACGTTTTTATTAGTAATAAATATACGTAATTTATGAATTAACTTACGTAACGAATTTCTATATTCATATATTTTTAATAAGTATATTAAGGGGCTCGCCTACTAGTCAGTACCTCGCTCTTTAAGCTAAAGTTCGAATTTTGTTCCAATTCTTTAAAAATGACCTTAATCACAAAGGCCGTTATTTAGAATAAATAGCTCTTATGAAAGTACTAAAACATATTTGGCTTAAAGAGCGAGGTACTGACTAGGGGGTTAACCCAATCATACACGTAATATTTTCTGTTCGTTTTAAGTTTCAATGTTACTCCTTATTTTCAGT
Organism: Artemia sp. Qi Xiang Cuo; assembly: GCF_049724085.1. Lineage (NCBI taxonomy): Eukaryota > Metazoa > Arthropoda > Branchiopoda > Anostraca > Artemiidae > Artemia > Artemia sp. Qi Xiang Cuo. Next base: position 18,435,991 of record NC_142814.1, on the reverse strand, counting down.
TGGAGAACTTGTTTTTTTTATATTTAATTTCTGATCTTTCTTTTAAATAATGCTGGGAAATCCGGCGCCCCCTTCATAGCGATGTCCCTTCCCCCATGAAAACTTCCTTCATGAAAAGATCCTCCCACATAACCCCCAACCCACCCCCCCCCCTACTACCAGAAAAAATCCCCCTGAAAACGTCTGTATACTTCCAAATAACCAATACTATATGTTAAGATTAGGCAAAGTTCATAACTTTCAGCCCTCCCCCCGGGAACTTCGGGGGATTAAGGCATCCTAAAGAGCATATTTATCATATTTTCAACCATGCTGAACAAAACGGCTATCTCAAAATTTTGATCAGGTGACTTTGCGGAAAAAATGAGCGTGGGAGGGGGCCCAGTTGCCCTCTATTTTTTTTGGTCACTTAAAAAGGGCACTAGAACTTTTAATTTCCAATCCAATGAGTCCTCCCACGATATTCTAGGACCACTGGGGCGATACGATCACCTCTGGGAAAAAAAAAACAAAAAACCAAATAAACACGCATCCGTGATCTTTCTTCTGGCAAAAAATGCAAAATTCCACATTTTTGTAGATAGGAGCTTGAAACCTCTACAGTAGGGTTCTCTGATACGTTGAATATGATGGTGTGATTTTCATCAAGGTTTTATAACTTTTAGGGGGTCTTTCCCCCTTTTTTCGAAAATCAGCCAAATTTCCTCAGGCGCGTAACTTTTGATGGGTAGGACTAAACTTGATGAAAGTTATATATTTTAAATCAACAATGAAATTTGATTCATTTGATGTATCTGTTGGTATCAAAAACCCATTTTCTAGAGTTTTGGTTACCATTGAGCTGGGTCGCTCCTTAGTTACAATTCGTTACCACCTGTTCGTTACCAACTGTTTGAAAAATAACTTACTTAATAATTAACTAGGTGACTGACTATATGGTTCAAACAAACACGCGAAATAACGTTAAACAGCTTAATGTTCCTTGAAAGAAAAAATTGAGGGTATGAGTAAAGGGATACAAAGACAACAACAAAAATGTCAAAATTATTCAGATATACCTCAAATTATTGGAAAACTGAGTCATAGATTCGCCGTGGCATTCAATAAGATCCAAATAATCAAATTAAAAGGGAGCACACACAATAGCCAAATTAGGCCAGTAGCCTATGAGAAATCGCAAAATACCCAAGTCAAACATACACAACTTAAAAACAATAGGGAATTTTTTTTTCCAAGACAGTGCAACTTAAATCGGTGTAATCGGTGTACACCGATTTAAGTTGCACTGTCTTGGAAAAAAAATGTCCCTATTGTTTTTAAGTTGTGTATGTTTGATATGGAAAGGCAGTGTGGTCTTCGTCAATATTTATATAAAATACCCAAGACAATGAAAAAGCCCCAATGTGGGGCCCTGGGTCCATCGAAATATTTCAATGGTTTCCCAGGGAATTTGATGTAATCTTCTTCTGTCACCACTTTAAATGAAAAAATAAATTATCTTTTTGCCATCCCTGCTTTCAATAAAAAAATAAAGGAGGTATTATCAAGGAGGCACACTTGTGCCTCTATAAAGAGGCGACCCACCCCAATGTTAAGCGATTTCAGGTCCTAGAGGTCGCAGAGAGACGGCGGTAATCGCATTTTGTAGCCCAAGCTCAAACTAAGAAACTTGCAAAATTTCATCCTCCTCCGACTTTATCTTCATGGGGTAAACTGGGCCGGAAGTTTGGACCCTCCCACCACAGCCCCCCTTTAACGTTGTCCGATTGGGCCGATTGAAATTTAGAGGTTAAGCTTTACTAGGGCCCGGGAGCTTATCCTCGAAATTTCAGCTCAATCCGATCACTCCTTCCCTGTTTTCAAAAAACCAAATATAGCCACTTAAAATTCATGATCATTTCTTTTTTTTTCTTAGTCACGCCTACAGGCCACAGTTGGCAACGGATCCGGTTGAATGAGGACTCAGTCGAAGCAGAATTCGACCTGTTAGGGCCTTTTGATATTTTCCGACCGAAAAAATTATCCCCCGAATTTACATTTACGAAAAACCTTAGTTTTTTTCAAATAATACAGATAAACAGGTTAGACATGCTTTGTTATGGAAATATCTGCGCGTCAATTTTCATCACAAAGCATGTCTAACCTGTTTATGTGTATTATTTGAAAAAAACTACGTTTTCTAAAGAGTTAAAGAGGCTGAGTTACAAGGTCAACCCTTAAAACGTACAGGGATTAGGAGGCACAGTTGGGGGGGCTGTTAAAGAGGCTGAGTCACAAGTTCGAACCTTAAAACGTACAGGGATTAGGAGGCACCCTGTACGACGTGATTTGAGTATTCAGGAATTAAAAGCCTTAACACAAGAATGTTCAAGAGCGGGGGGTTTGGGGGCGGCAGCCCCCCAACTTCAACTCCTGACACGATCAGCTAATAGTTAGTCAAGCAATAATAAGTAATAAACTGTACAAAAACGTGCAGAAATTATTTGAAAAAAACTACGTTTTCTAAAGAGTTAAAGAGGCTGAGTTACAAGGTCGAACCTTAAAACGTACAGGGATTAGGAGGCACAGTTGGGGGGCTGCCGCCCTCAAGCCCCCGCTTTCGCAGCCTTTAAATAAAAAAAAAAATTTTTTAACTGAAAGTAAGGAGCGACATTAAATCTTAAAACGAAAAGAAATTATTCCGTATATGAAAGAGGCTGTGCCCTCCTCAACGCCTCACTCTTTACGCTAAAGTTTTTATTGTTTAAAAAAAGAGTTGTGAGAAAGTCAAACTTTAGCATAAAGAGCGAGGCGTTGAGGAGGGCACAGCCTCTTTCATATACGGAATAATTTCTGTTCGTTTTAAGTTTTAATGTCGCTCCTTACTTTCAGTGTAAATTTTTTTTTTTTTTATTTAAAGGCTGCGAAAGCGGGGGTTTGGGGGCGGCAGCCCCCCAACTGTGCCTCCTAATCCCTGTACGTTTTAAGGTTCGACCTTGTAACTCAGCCTCTTTAACTCTTTAGAAAACGTAGTTTTTTTCAAATAATCATTTAAAAATGATAGCCCCCTACCCCCCCCCCTATAGGCAATAATTTACAATTTATTCATGAATCGAATTTTTGGGGTAACTTCCGTTTCTATCTTTAATTCCCCAATCTTGTACATAGCTTAGTCTATAGCTAAATTTTGTCTCAAAAGAAGGGTTTTTTGTGTGTGTGTGTGTGGGGGGGGGGAAATGTTTCAGAAAGAAGATTGTATTTTCTATCAGGCGTTCAACAATTGAGTATTAAACATTAAGAAAATCTTATCTAAAAACAGCAAAAGAAAAAAAAATCTGCAAACTTACAATTCAGCTGTAGAACCAATCTGTCGGCTGTCAATTTCAAAATCCAGCTGAAGGCTGAAGCTGTATAGTAGTGAATGCGTTCTATAATTCTATTCAACTTGAAAATAAAATTCTTGACTACGAATGATGTAAGAAATATCGATTAAGAAACTGCATTTGAAATGATTTAAACTCATTTCATAAAGACGATACTTTTTTATCAACTGATGAAGAACTGTGTATATTGCAATATTTGCAATTGCATATGGCATCTGTCTGGTTTTTAAGCAAACTAACAAAAGAGACGAAAATTAACGAACAAGAGAGTAGTGAAGAATTATGGTATGCAAAGTAATATTTGGCAGGGAAAGTCACTGGTCATAAATCGCTAAGTGCGGCACCGTGATTGCGTGATTTTCGGGGATTCGGGGAACCAATTTTTTTTTCGGGTCGACGCATAGATTTTTAGGGAAATATACGAAAATTCTGGGATAGTGCAAGCCCTGCTTCATTTCTAATCAGGAAAATCGAAATATTAAACCAAACGAGAAGGAAAAGCTCCGACTTTGCGGTTGACGCAATAAAGAATTGCCGCAAAATTAATTTAAAGTCGACCGAGCGCCGCCGCCTCTGCTGGCGGCGGCGCGCCGGTGGCGTCGCGACACTTCAGCGGCGGTCGACCGGGTCTCTCGTCGGCGGCGTTCAGTCGATCCACCGGCGCGGCGCAGGGGTCTAGTTGGCGCTGTGTATTATTTTTTTCCTTTAGACCAGGGTACTTCGTATCGAATAAGTTGTCGTAGAAATTTCGAAAAGAGCTCATTCAATCGGAAATTGGAGTGGCTTGTGCCTTTTTTAATAGTCGAAAGGAATTGGAAGGCAACCAAAACCCCTTCCACGCCCACCATTCCCCGAAACACATCTAATCAAAATTTTGAGACAGCCATTTTGTTCAGCATAGTTGATTTCCAGATAGAAATTATGTTTTTGAGGAGGACACGACCCGAGCCTTCAGGGCAAGGGTTGTAAATCATGCCCTGGGGGCATATAAGGTTTTTTTATAGAAAGCCTGGTCGTAGAAACCTCAAAAAGGGCTTTTTCGATTGGAAATTTAAAGCGCTAGTAACCTTTTTAATAGTCGAAAGTGATTAAAGGGCAACTAACCCCCCTCTCACGCCCAGCTTTTCCCAAAACACATCCAATCAAAATTTTGAGATAGCTATTTTGTTCAACGTATAAGAAATTTCTAGAAATTAGGTATTTCAGGATGACAAAGCCCCCACAGCCCTCAGCACAAGGGTTGTAAGTTATGCCCTGGGGGCATATAAGGTTTTTTATAGAAAGCGTTGTCGTAGAAACTTCAAAAAGGGCTCATTCGATTATAAATTGAAATGGCTAGTACCCTTTTTAATAGTCGAAAGTGATAAGAAGGACAATAACACCCCTTCCACGCCCACCATTTCCCCAAAAACATCCAATCAAAATTTTGGGATAGCCATTCGGTTCCACGCAGTTGAAAGTTCTGGAAATTATACCTTTGAGCAGGACACTCCCCCCACAGTCTTCAGGACAAGGGTTATAAGTTATGCCTTGGGGCCATATAAAGTTTTTATGGAAAGCGTTGTCGTAGAAACTTCAAAAAGGGCTCATTCGATTGGAAATTGAAATGGCTAGTGCCACCTTTAATAGTTAAAAGTGATTGGAAGGCAAATAACACCCCTTCCACGCTCAACATTTCTTCAAACACATCCAATCCAAATTTTGAGATAGCCATTTTGTTCAGCATAGTTGATTTCCAGAAAGAAATTATGTTTTTGAGGAGGACACTCCCCTACAGCCCTCATGGCAAGGGTTTTAAGTAATGCCCTGGGGGCATATAAGAACGACGTTGGAACAATGTATTATTTATTTTTTTTTTTTTTAGACCAGGGCACATCGTATCGAAGAAGTTGTCGTAAAAACTTCGAAATTTGTGCCCTTTTTAATAGTCGAAAGTAATTGGAAGGCAACTAGAACCCCTTCCACGCCCACCATTTCCATAAACAAATCCAATTAAAATTTGAGATGGCCATTTTGTTCAGCGTAGTTGATTTCCATATAGAAATTATGTTTTTGAGGAAGAAACTCCCAAAGCCCTCAAGGCAAGGGTTCTAAGTTATGCCCTGGGGGCATATAAGGTTTTTTTTATAGAAAGCGTTGCCGTAAAAACTTCAAAAAAGGCTCATTCGATTGAAAATTCAAAAAGCTAGTGACCTTTTTAATAGTCAAAAGTGATTGGAAGGCAACTAACACGTCTTCCACGCCCACCATTTCCCCAAACACACCAAATCAAAATTTTTAAATAGTCATTTTGTTCCACGCAGTTGAGTTCTGGAAATTATACCTTTGAGCAGGACACTAGACCCTGGCGCCGCACCGATGAGGGAAGACCGGTGGCGGCGGGGCCAAAAACAACACGCCGTGCCGCGCCGCCGGTAAGATGTCGGCGGCGCGCCGCCGGCGTGATCAACGTTGACCGCAAACATTAATGTTTTCATCAGTCTTTCTCAAATCACAGCCTAAATTTACAACAGATTCGAGACTATTCATGAGTTAAAAAATTCACAAGTCGCTGGCTTGAAACTGGTCTTCGTTATTCATCAAGAGAAGTAGGAATCTGGTAAAAACGAAATGGCTGTGGTATTTCAGAACCCTTGCATAATACGAATAGTTGAAGTATCTATTAGCTATGTATTCTTTACGTAAATAAGTATCAAAATTAGTAGTTTTTTTCATCGAGCATTACTGCATATACAACTTCAAATATCGTATCAGAAAATTCGTCAGTTATCTGGGTAAAAACTTTGAAAAAACTTTGAACTTAGAAGCTTAATTTTTTCATAATGCCCTTTGCCTATATCTGTTTTGCCACCTTTAAAACAGTTGAAATGGGCGACTTGATATCGATTGTTTTTTTTTTTACTCTTTTGGATTCTTAAAAAGACTTCTTGTATTAAAAACTGGTTTTTAATAACAATTTAAAAAAAATGTATTTTAAAGTTTTTTGGCATCTTTATAGAATATGTGTCATGTAGGCTAAGGCTGAACTGCTGCTTTTTTATTGCTTTTGGCTGCTCTTTTGGATATTATTCATTTTTTCTTTTGGGGATTCATTTCAAATTATAAACTGATAAATACCTAATATCAGTCAAATTATAAACTGCATCTAAAAGGAATAAATTTATCAAATTAAAAAACACATGATGAACACTTCACGTGAGAACACTTCAATTACAATGAAACAAAAAACGCTTAATGGTTTATTCCGTATGAAGAAAAATTAAGTGCCAGCTAGTTTCTGGTAAAAAATGAAAAGCTCATCCGTTTTAAATGTAATTAAATGAAATAATATGCAGACTGAAGTAGTTCCAGGAAGATGTGACATTATCATCCTAGTTCGTCACTTTTAATCAAAGTAAAATGTTAGGACACTTAGTATCAGTTATGAGTTTAAGCTTTGATTTCCAAATGCTCACAAAAATTATCAAATTTAAGAAAGCCGCAACAATAAGTCACCTGTGGTCAAAATACTCAAAGACTCCTCTTAGATTGCCACCCAGGCTCAAAGCTCCTGCTATGGTCATTTCCATGGAAATCTCCAAAGAGTTTCTTTTTAAAATAGCTTTCAAGCGTAGTTAGGGGTATTTAGCCTTTTTTTGCTTTTCTTCAAAGCTTTGAAAAAAGTGTTAATATTCCAAATGTTACATTTGTTATATTTGTGCATATTCTTGGTAATCATTTGTTGGGTGATCGAATTTTTAAACCACTGTAGATACGTAAGAACGTTGCAACATCTAGTACCCTGAGGTCATAAGACTGTCAAAGACTCCTCCTTGAACCTCCCAAATTGAAAACTTTTATTATCACCTGGCCATTTAATGTTACTTGGGCACTGGACCAAAACGCCATTGTCACTCGAGCGCAACGTTAGGTGGGGATGTCGATATCGCTTTCGTCACACCAATTCGTTTTAGTGTGAATCTGCCTGGTAGTTATGAATGAATATTTTCAAAGTAAACCCGTTTCATCAATAAGAAAAAAAACGGGTTGGACGCATATGTCCCTTTCCCTTTGGACGACAAAACCATGCAAGTGCTGTATCAAGTATAACTCACGAAAATCTTGTTAATTTTCGTCAACTTTTCAACTTTTTAGCATCCCTGCTTTAAAAAAAAAAAAAATCAAGGTACTATCACTTAAATATAATAACTCCCTATGCCCCCCTCCTATGGATACAATCTTGATAGGACAACGTCTCTGCTTTAAATAAAAAAAAAAAAAATAACTTATTGGCACCCCTGCTTTCAAAAAAACCGAGGTATTATCATTTAAATATGATAGCTCACTACCCCCCCCCCTCTGGATACCACCTTGATAAAATTTCGTTTCTGCTTTAAACTAAAAAAAAAATAACTTTTTGGGATCCCTGCTTTCAATAAAAAAATTTCGAGATATTATCATTTAAATGTAATACCCCCTACCGCCCCCCCCCCCCTGGATACCACCTTGATAGGACACCGTCTCAGCTTTCATTAGAAAAATAAGTTACTTGACAATTAACTAGGTCACTATATGGTTCAAACAAACACGCAAAATAACGTTAAACAGCTTAGTGTTCCTTGAAAAAAATTGAGGGTATGAGTAAAGGGGTACAAAGACAATAACAAAAATGTCGAAATTATTCAGATATACCTCAAATTATTGTAAAACTCAGTCATAGATTAGCCGTGGCTTTCAATAAGATCCAAAGAATCTAAATAAAAGGCAGCACAAACAAAAGCCAAATTAAGCCAGTAGCCTATGAGAAGTCGCAAAATATCCAAGACAATGAACAAGTCTTAATGGGGGGCCCTGGGTCTATCAAAATAGGCTACTGGCTATCAAAACTGGCTATCTGAACTATCAAAATAGTTCAATGGTTTCCCAGGGAATTTGATATCATTTTCTTCTGTCTCCACTTTAAATGAAAAAAATAATTATTCTTTTGGCATCCATGCTTTCAATAAAAAAAAGTATTATCACTTAGAAATGATAGCCCCCTATCCCCCCCCCAATAGGCAGTAATTTACAATTTATTTATGATTGATATTTTTGGGGTAGCTTCCGAACAATTGAGTATTAAAAATTAAGGCGTTAAACAAGTTATTATTAAGAATTAATAAAATATTATCTAAAAACAGCGAAAAAAAAAAAAAAAAAAAATCTGCTAACTTACAATTAAGCTGTAGAAACAATCTATCGGCTATTAACTTCAGAATCCAACTGAAGGCTAAAGCTGTATAGTAGTGAATTCATTCTATAATTCTATTCAACTTGAAAAAAAAATTCTTGACTACGAACGATGTTAGAAATTGCGATTGGGAAACTACATTTTAAATGGTTTAAACTCATTTCATAAAGACGATATTTTTTTCGTCAACATATGAAGAACTGTGTATATTGCAATATTTGCAATTGCTTATTGCATCTGTTGGGTTTTTATGCAAAGTAACAAAAGAGACGAAAATTAATGAACAAGAGAGTAGTGAAGAATTATGGTATGCAAAGTAATATTTGGACGGGAAAGTTACTGGTGATAAATCGCTAGGGGTGGCACCGTGATTGCGTGATTTTCGAAGATTCGGGGAGCCCAATTTTTTTAAGGGTGAAGCGTTGATTTTCGGGGAAATATCCGAAAATTCGGCGATAGCGCAAGCCCTGCTTGATTTCTTATCAGGGAAATTGAAATACTAAACCACACGAGAAGGAAAAGCTCTGACTTTGTAGTTGACACAATAAAGAATTGCCACAAAATTTTTTTGAACTCGACCAAATGCCACCACCTCTGCTTACAGTGGCGCGCCTTTGGCACGTTGGCGGCGTTACGACACTCCGGCTGCGTTTGACTGGGCCTCTCGTCGGCGGCGTTCGGTCGATCCGCCGGCGCGGCGCCGGGGTCTACAGGACACTCTCCCCACAGTCTTCAGGGCAATGGCTATATGTTATGCCCTGAGGGCATACAAGGTTTTTATTGAAATCTTTGTCATAGAAACTTGAAAAAGGGCTCATTCGATTGGAAATTAAAAGGGCTAGTGCCCTTTTTAATAGTCGAAATTGATAGAAGGGCAACTAACCACCCTCTCATGCCCACCATTTCCCCAAACACATCCAATCAAAATTTTGAGATATCCGTTTGGTTCAACGTAGGTGAAAATTCTGGAAATAAGGTCTTTTAGGATGATAACCCGCTCGAGTCCTCAATGCAAGGGATATAAGTTATGCCCTGGGGGCATAACTTATAAGGTTTACATAGAAAGATTTTGTAGAAATTTCAAAAGGTGCTCATTTGATTGGAAATTGAAAGGGCTAGTGCCCTTTTTAATAGTCGAAAGTGAGTGGAGAGTAAATAACCCCCCTCTCACGCCCACCATTTCTCCAAAGACATTCAATCAAAGTTTAGAGATAGCCATTTTGTTCAACGTAGTTGAAAGTTCTAAAAATTATGTGTTTGAGGATGACAAACCCCCCAGAGCCCCCAGGGCAAAGGTCGAAAGTTATACCCTGGAGGCATATAAGGTTTTTTATAGATAGTGTCGTCGTAAAAACTTCAAAAGGGGCTCATCCAATTGGAAATTAAGAGGGCTTCAACGTAGCCATTTTATTCAACGTAGTAGAAAGTTCTGGAAATTAGGTCCTTGAGGATGACAACCCCCCCCCCGCCCTCAGGGCAAGGGTTGTAAGTTATGCCCCGGGGCATATAAGGGTTTTATAGAAAGCGTTGTCGTGGAAACTTCATTTTCCAAAAGGGATTGGAAATTGAAAGGGCTAGTGCCTTTTTTAATAGTTGAAAGTGATTGGAGAGCAACTAACGCCCCTCTCACGCCCACCATTTCCTGAAACACATCCAATCAAAATTTTTTAGATAGCCGTTTTTGTTTAGCGTAGTTGAAAGTTCAGGAAATTAGGTTTTTGAGGATGACAAAGCCCCCCCCCCCCACAGTCCTTAGGGTAAGGGTTGTAGTTTATGCCATGAGGGTATATAAGGTGTTTATAGAAAGTGTTGTCGTGGAAACTCAAAAAGGACTCATTCGATTGGAAATTGAAAGGCCTAGTGCCCTTTTTAATAGTCGAAAGTTATTGGAAGGCTTGACATTTTTATAGTAAGATCGATGTGGGTACATTGCATTTTTTTTTTTTTTCACACCAGGACACTTCGTGTCGAAGGAACTGTCGTGGGAACTTCGAAAAGGGCTCATTTGATTGAAAATAGAAAGGGCTAATGCCCTTTTTAATAGTCGAAAGTGATTGGAGGGCAACTTGTTTAAAAACTAAATGTTGCCTTAAGATTAAATCAAAATGCACTGTGTTAATGCTAATTCCCAATAAGGCATCTCAGGAATATCCCAAGAATGACTGAGGGTATTATGTTCAAACTTTCCGGGCTACTTCTGCTCTTAAAATTGAACCAAATCAAAATAGCGTAAGTGTATCCAAGCTATCAAAGAAAGTAAACAGGTTATTTTGCGAAGAATATCAAGTTTTCAATTTCAGGTCAACTAGAGGAGTTATAAAACTAAATTAAACACTGCTATTTGTGTCCAGATTTTTAAAAGGGTGTATGTTGCTAAAAATTGCTGAAAATGTTTCTCCAGCATAAAAATAGCAGGTCAAACTATAAAGTCTTAAAAAAAAGAAAAGATTTAAAGTATAATTTTCTTTTCTCCTGAAAAGACTATGTCAATATAAAAGGAACAAAATTAATTAAAAAAAACTTTTCATAGTATAACCCAGTCAAACCCAAAACGAGCAGAAATTAATACGAGTTGGGCTCAAAATCCCTATGCCTTCCCAAGCCCAGAATATAATTTGCACTTTAGTGAAAAAAATACAAATGAATGTGCATTGTCAGTTTAATATACATATACTGATACTTAGTAATCAAAATGTTAATATTATTTGATTTACTAAAATTTGCCTATTGGCTACGTATAGTGTTTGTTATTTTTATAGCAAAGATCGATGTGGGTACACTGTATTATTATTATTATTTTTTCTTTTTTTTTACACCAGGGTACTTCTTATCGAAGGAGTTGTCGTAGGAACTTCGAAAAGGGGTCATTCGATTGAAAATAGAAAGGGATGATGCCCTTTTTAATAGTCGAAAGTGATTGGAGGGCCACTAATCCCCTTCGCTCGCTCACCCTCCCATTTGCCCAATATGTTTAAAAACTAAATGTTGCCTTAAGATTAAATCAAAATGCACTTTGTTAGTGATAATGAAATAGTTCGTGGTAACGAACTGTAAGTAAGGAGCGACCCGGCTCAATGGTAACCGAAACTCTAAAAAACGGGATTTTGATACCAATAGATACATCAAAAGAATCAGATTTTAATTCTGATTTCAAATATATAAGTTTCATTAATCCTACCTATCAAAAGTTACGCGCCTCAGAAAATTTGGCTGATTTTCGAAAAAAGCGGGAAAGACCCCCTAAAAGTTATAGAACCTTAATGAAAATCAGACCATCATATTCAGCGTATCAGAGAACCCTACTGTAGAGGTTTCAAGCTCCTATCTACAAAAACATTCCATTTTTTGCCAAAAGAAAGATCACGGATGCGTGTTTATTTGTTTTTTTGTTGTTTTTTTTATTTTCCCCAGGGGTAATTGTATCGACCCAGTGGTCCTAGAATATCGTGAGAGGGCTCATTAGAACGGAAACTAAAAGCTCTAGTGCTCTTTTTCATTGACGAAAAAGATTTTAGGGCAACTAGACCCCCTCCCACGCTCATTTTTTCCCAAAGTCATCCGATCAAAACTTTGTGATAGCCATTTTGTTCAGCATGGTCGAAAATATGATAACTATGTCTTTTAGGATGACTTAATCCCTCGAAGCCCCCAGGGGGAGGGCTGAAAGTTATGAACTTTACCCAATGTTAACATATAGTATTGGTTATTGGGAAGTATACAGACGTTTTCAGGGGGAATTTTTTCTGGTAGGGGGGGGGAGCCGGGGTTTATATGGGAGGATATTTTCATGAAGGAAGTTTTCCAGGGGGAAGGGACATTGCTATGAAGGGGGCGCCAGATTTCCCATCATTATTTAAAAAGAGATCAGAAAGTAATTATAAAAAAAAACAAGTTTTCCAACTGAAAATAAGGAGTAACATCAAAACTTAAAACGAACAGAAAATATTACGAGTATGATTGGGTTAACCCCCTAGTCAATACCTCGCTCTTTAAGCTAAAGATTTTTTATTACTTTCATAAGAGCTATTTATTCTAAGTAACGGCCTTTGTGATTATGGGTCATTTTTAAATAATTGTAAAAAAATTCTTACTTTAGCTTAAATAGCGTTTTATTGACTAGGGGGCGAGCCCCCTAATACACGTATTAGAAATATATAAATATAGAAACGCGTTACGTAAGCTAATCCGGAATTTACGTATATTTATTACTAATAAAAACGTTCATAAATAAAATTAAACAAGTTTCGAGAAAGTTATTTAACCAAATAAAAGTAAAATTAATATTCAAATTTTGTTTTAATTATTTGGCCTTTGTGATTAAGGGGTCATTTTTAAAGAATTGAAACAAAATTCGAACTTTAGCTTAAAGAGCAAGGTATTGACGAGGGGGTGAACCCCCTAATGTACGTATTAAAAATATATGAATATTTGTTCATTTGTTTCCTCTTTAAAACATTAGGAACTTGTTGCTTTTTGTGTTTTGCATAATTTTAATTCCTTGTTTTTGCAAATATTCTTCAGTTTTCTTGCCTTCTATGTCAAAAGGCACTTACCGCCACAATTTGGCAAAGTCCGTGTCCACATTAAAACTAATAGTTTTATAGTTGTGCCATACCCATGTAGTATCATGTAGTATCCAAATGCACATGATGGCGTATATATTTTTCATGATTGCTGTTTTTATAAAACGAACAGAAATTATTCCGTATATGAAAGGGGCTGTCCGCTCCTCAACGCCTCGCTCTTTACGCTAAAGTTTTTTTGTTTAAAAAACGAGGGCAACTAGGCACCCTCTCACGCTCATTTTTTCTCAAAGTCACACAATTAAAATTTTGAGATAGTCATTTTGTTCAGCATAGTCGAAAATCTAATAAATATGTCTTTTAGGATGACTTAATCCCCTACAGTTTCCAGGGGAAGGGCTGCAAGTTATGAACTTTGCCCATTGCTTACATATTGTATTGGCTATTGGGAAGTATACAGACCTTTTCAGGAAGAATTTTTTTCTTGTGGGGGGGACTGGAGGAGGGGGTTACTCGGGAGAATCTTTCCGTGGAGGATGTTTCTTTGGGGTAAGGGATATTTCTATGAAGGGGGAGCCGGATTTCCAAGCATTATTTATAAAACGATCAGAAATTAAATTTTAAAAAAACAAGTTTTTTCAACTGAAAGTAAGAAGCAACATTAGAACTTAAAACGAACAGAAATTATTACATATATGAGGGGGTTCTCCCCCAATTCAAAACCTCGCTCTTTACGTTACAGTTTTTTTTAGTGCTTTCAAAAGAGGTTTGTGAATTAAATTTTTTTTAACTTTTAACGAGAAGAGCGTGATATTGTCTAAGGGGAGAGGCCCCTCATATATGTATTAACACATACGTAATAAACAAAAAAAAAACAGGCGATATGGCTCAATAGTAATCGAAACTTTTAAAAACGGAATTTTGATGTCAATAAATGTATCAAAAGAATGTGTTTATAATGCTGATTCTAAATATATAAATTTTATTAGGTTTAGTATTACTCATCAAAGGCTACGAGACTGAGAAAATTTACCTTATTTTTTAAAGAGGGGGAAACATCCCCTGACTTTTAACACTTTTAATACTTTTAATACTTTTAATCAAGGAGGCACACTTGTGCCTCTATAAAGAGGCGACCCACCACAATGTTAAGCGATTTCAGGTCCTAGAGGTCGCAGAGAGACGGCGGTAATCGCATTTTGTAGCCCAAGCTCAAACTAAGAAACTTGCAAAATTTCATCCTCCTCCGACTTTATCTTCATGGGGTAAACTGGGCCGGAAGTTTGGACCCTCCCACCACAGCCCCCTTTAACGTTGTCCGATTGGTCTAAAATTTAGAGGTTGAGCTTTCCTAGGGCCCGGGAGCTTATCCTCGAAATTTCAGCTCAATCTGATCACTCCTTCCCTGTTTTCCAAAAACCAAATATAGCCACTTAAAATTCATCATCATCATTTCTTTTTTTTTCTTAGCCACGCCTACAGGCCACAGTTGGCACCGGATCCGGTTGAATGAGGACTCATTCGAAGCAGAATTCGACCTGTTAGGGCCTTTTGATATTTTCAGACCGAAAAAATTATCCCCCGAATTTATATTTACGAAAAACCTTAGTTTTTTTAAAATAATACACATAAACAGGTTAGACATGCTTTGTTATGAAAATATGTGCGCGTCAATTTTTATAACAAAGCATGTCTAACCTGTTTATGTGTATTATTTGAAAAAGACTACGTTTTCTAAAGAGTTAAAGAGGCTGAGTTACAAGGTCAACCCTTAAAACGTACAGGGAGTTTTAGTTGTTTTAAAGTTTTTATTGTTTAAAAAAAAGAGTTGTGAGAAAGTCAAACTTTAGCGTAAAGAGCGAGGCGTTGAGGAGGGCACAGCCTCTTTCATATACGGAATAATTTCTGTTCGTTTTAAGATTTAATGTCGCTCCTTACTTTCAGTTTAAAAAATTTTTTTATTTATTTAAAGGCTGCGAAAGCAGGGGGTTTGGGGGACGGCAGCCCCCCAACTGTGCCTCCTAATCCCTGTACGTTTTAAGGTTCGACCTTGTAACTCAGCCTCTTTAACTCTTTAGAAAACGTAGTTTTTTTCAAATAATAGTATTTAACAACTAACAAGTAGTATGTTAGTTGTTAGTGGATCTGGAAAATGTAGCCTGGTGGCATACTAGTAAGATATTGTACTGCCAGGTTAACAAATAGAGAGGAAGTAGTCACCCTAGACTTGTCATGGCTTTACCAACAGCTGCAAGAAGTAAAGAACGAACCACTGCCCATAGTAACCAAAAACTTAAAAACCATTTGAAAAAAAGTACTGTGAGTAAAAATTGCCATTTCTAGCTGATCTAGGAATGGTAACTGTTATGTCGATTAGCCTCAATAATAACGGTTCGTTATAAAATCTAATTTAAGCTAATTTTAGAAAATAGCCTAGACCCCTTATATATACCGTCGAATCGAAAAAATGTCACCCCTCATTTTTTGTATAATTTTCAACATTTGGGTTCTTTGTACATTTATTTAACACATTTTACAAGAAAAAAAACAACAGAACATTTAATTGGAATTAATTCATTCGACAGAATTTGGCTCAGGAGATAGACTCCTGATATCAACATCAGCAGGTGTTTGGTGATAGTTTTGAAAATACTCTTTTTTAAAACCTTTAGTTCCATCTGGCCCTCTTGGCTGCCTAATTACAATGACTCTGGGACCAGTGCACGGCTCTTCTTTTTTGTAGTTCGCACCTCTTCTACACGGTGGCACACATACATTTGAATTTGCGGTATTGTCTAGGTTATCATTATTGACGATTGATTTTTCCATTAAACTGTTTTTTTCTGTGACAGCATCTATTTTTACGTGGTTTTCTGCATTTGAACTGTTGGGCCCAGCACCTTTTTCACCACTGGAAAGAGGCTCTTCTTCTGCGCCAGGCTTTGTACCCTGCCTCCACCAACTATCTGAAGATGAGTCTTGGGTAGAACTTTTTCGCGCTTTTGCTGAAATATTTCTTCTACGTTTTTTCGATTTTGAGGCGCTGGCATTCTCATCCTTTCCATCACTAGAAGCAGGCTCTTTCCTTGAGCACAGCTTTGTACCATGCTGCAACCAATCATATGAAGGTGCTTCTTGATCCTGGCTCACTTTGTTTTGACTCCTGTGCTCAAGTTTATTCTGGCTTAGAGGTAAACCTTGTTCTTGAGCCTCATTTCTGTTGAAATTCTCGTACAAATTGGGGCCTTTGGTACACTTCAATTTCTTTATATTCAAGTTTGAGTTTCCACCGTTATTTTTCTTAGCTTCATCAGAATTCTCTTTTCGTGGGGGTTTCTTTTGTTCTTCCTGGCTCATTTCGTTCTTAAGAAGTTCTATGTCAGAAATCAACTTGTTTACTTTTGCTGCTTGCGAATCACGAAGTGTTGATAATGTCCTCAGAATATTATCAATCCTAATGTCGTAATTCAGGTCACCTCCAGCAGTCTCTTTCAGAGTATTATCAGCTTTTTCAGAATTAATCACCGTTTGTTCGGATTGAAACAAGCTTTTTGTTGCTACACATTTTATTTGTTCCATCTTTTCCACTTCTTTTTCCAAGCTGTTTACGGTTGAACTCAGCTTACCAACTTGAATGTAAAAGCTGGATAAAATTCCATGTAAATCAAGTTTCCCGATTCGGCTTTGGAATCTTCTCAATTTTTCAGTAAGTGAGTTTGTCCGTCGCATAGAATCCATGATATCCTTCCGTAATCCAAATCTTTTCTTCACTTCTGGGGATCTATGAAACATGGATAGTCTTTCGGCAATTGTGGTAATCTCTTTGTCTAGTTTTCCGAAAGGACCAGTCCATTTACTACCAGCCATGATGGCCTTTTTGTCCATCTGACCTGAATTGTTATTTTCCAAATCCACTTTTTTGGCATCAGGTCGCAGTTTAGAAATTCTAGTAGATTTAAAGATTTTCACCTTCTTCACTACTGATCTTTTCTCTCCTGCAGGACAGCACACATTTTTTACCTTCTCAAAATTTTCAGCTTTGGTAAGAACTTTGGTTGACATGATGTATTGTTTGCTATACAGTAACTTGATATAGATTAACTAATAAGAAAATCACTGGAAACAGTCACTTATATGCAAGAAGTGACGTCATTTATGACCTGCGGTATGCAGCTAGGCTGACGTCATTCAACGTCATTTATCATTTCATCTATCAATTTAGAAAATTGA
>NC_142814.1:18175153-18190667 GCF_049724085.1 Artemia sp. Qi Xiang Cuo | reverse complement strand
CAGTACAGTTCAAATTACTCAAACTTCATTTATTTCTAACTAAATGGCGTTTAATCAGCTTGTCATGTTAAGTCCAAATAAGGAGCATCATATGTTTGAAATATAAGCTGGTAAAATGTAATGAGAATAGTAGTGTGGGTTAACCTGGCTTGTCTTTCTTTCTGATCCCTTCGTAAGATTAGCCTACTCGACCATCAAGTAACCTCTAAACTATCAATTTAAAACAAACTAGAATGTTCAATATTATTATATTATTATAGTTTTGTCAATAGTAGTTGCATCTAAATCGCACTCTGGAAGCCTGAGAGCAAGTAGGAATGTCAGTATAGTTAGCCGTCCAGACCACACATCCACGACATTTGCTCTCCACCATTGTCCATCATTACTCAAACATCTAGTAACATCTAGAACTATCAGTCTATAATCTTAATCTAGAACTACCTAGAAGTATCAGCGTTACTTCAGCCAGAAAATGGAGATTATCAACAAGTATAAGGTGGAGGAAAAAGAGTATCGGTAACTTATAATAGCTGAAATCGCCGCAAGTATCGAAGAAAAATAACCCTAAATGACATCTAGTGTTTGGTGACACATTGCATTTTTCAGCGTAATAACAAGAATAATTCATTTAATTTGTGTAGTTGGTAGAATTAGTGTAGTAATAAGTGTCTGATCTCAGTTCCTGACAGAAAACTGATTACAAAGCCTAAATAAATGCCCATTGTCGCCATAACCTAGATGGGGTTGATGGGTTTTGTGGATTCCAGCGTCAGTTTTTACTCTTATAATTTACCAATACTCTTCGGTGTAGTCAAGGCCGTACCCAGGATCTTTTCCTCGGGGTTGAGGGCGGGGTTTCACTCAAAGATTTTTCTTGGGGGGGGGGGGGTACACAAAAAAGCCTCAAAAAACACATTAAAAATTTATTTATATCCATTTTTGTTACGTTTTTACGGGTCAGACAAACATTTCTGGGTTGTGGGGGAGGAGTTCAAGCCCCCTAGCCCCCCCCCCCCTGGGTAAGACCTTGGGTGTAATACTTAAATAACTCAAACCCCCCAAAATAAAAATAATAGAGACATAAATAGATAAAGTTTAGCAGCTATTATTTAAAGGTCTGCTTTCGACTGTAGCATTTTATGATTAATCAATGAAATTTTGGGAATAGCGTAAACTTATGTTGGATTTGCTTTATGAGAATTTATAAAGACCGTTCACAGGCCAGTTTGAACATGTCCATAGAGCAAATAGTGGAGAAATTAAAAGAGAAAATTTACTGCTTATTTTAATTGTACAGTCTTGGCTTTGCTTTTCTTTTTTGTGCGGTATTAATTCAGTTATATTTTGGGGTCGTGTGTTTATGAATCTTTACTTTTGACAATGTTTTTGACAATGTACAATTATTGTTTTAAGGTTGGTTTGTAACAGTGGAATAAATATGCATGAATTACATACTTTATAATTATTGATTTATTTTCTTAATTATTTTATGCTACAATTTTATTTTTATTTTCGCCACACAGGCTCGTAAGACCTTAATGACTATCTATTTCTTATAAATTTTGAATACAATTTTTTTAAAAATAAAATAATTTTTTTATTGCAGACACCTTCTGGGGGGGGGGGGAATCCATTTTTTTTAGCGGTTTGTAGTGTATTTGAGTAATAGTAATTTTTTGTCATAAAATTATTTTGTGTTCTTCAAAATTTTAGGTATTTATCATCATTTTTTGGGCTATATTTTTCAAGGTTTCGAATCATCTGCGTCACAATAATTATTATCATTAGTGTTATATTTAAGTGGGGTTCACTTTCTCCATGCGATAGGATCAACCGGATAAAAAAACGTTTTAGCTAAACAGAATCACACAAGTCTTCGAAATTCCACAAGAACCCACTATATATCTCCTTTTTCTTCCTTTTTCTCTTAGTATTTCTTCTTTTTCGTGTCCCTCAGTTCCAGGCTAAATGTACGTATGTTTTCTATCTAACGTAATTTTCGGTACTCTTGCATTATATGGGCCTTTACAAGGAAACCAGTCACGAAACCGCTATGGAGTAATACAATGATATCGTTGTTTTTATTGCGTATACGATTTTTAAACTCAAGTTTTTTGGGGTTTAGAGGGGGAAAAGGTACCTAGGTACCTTTACCTTTAAGTAAGAGGCAACACTAAAATTTAAAAAGAACATAAATTATTCCGTATAAAATGGGGGGAGGTGTGCCACCTCTTCAGCCCCTCGCTCTGTAAGCTAAAGTTTTGCTTTTTGTTACATTTCTTTAAGAAAGACTTCTCAAACAAAGAGCCGCTGAATTAAAGAAAGACTCATGTGCATACTAATTGCTGTTCGTTTAAATTTAATGTTGCTCCTTACTTTCAGTTGAAAACACTTGCTTTTTTATTTAATAAGAAAAATCAAGCAACGATCTACTATAAACATATTAGTGTTATTCACCTTACTCACAATATTACTCAAAAATGAAGAATTCTTTTAAGCACCATTCAGCAATTAAGAGAAGCAAGAATTAAGACTAAATTTATTACTAAATAATTACAAGAATTAAGACTAAATTTATTACTAAATAGTTACAAGAATTAAGACTAAATTTATTACTAAATAGTTACAAGAATTAAGACTAAATTTATTACTAAATAATTACAAGAATTAAGACTAAATTTATTACTAAATAATTACAAGAATGAAGACTAAATTTATTACTAAATAATTACAAGAATTAAGACTAAGTTTATTACTAATAATTACAAGAATTAAGACTAAATTTATTACTAAATAATTACAAGAATGAAGACTAAATTTATTACTAAATAATTACAAGAATGAAGACTAAGTTTATTACTAAATAATTACAAGAATGAAGACTAAATTTATTACTAAATAATTACAAGAATTAAGACTAAATTTATTACTAAATAATTACAAGAATTAAGACTAAGTTTATTACTAAATAATTACAAGAATTAAGACTAAATTTATTACTAAATAATTACAAGAATTAAGACTAAATTTATTACTAAATAATTACAAGAATTAAGACTAAATTTATTACTAAATAATTACAAGAATTAAGACTAAATTTATTACTAAATAATTACAAGAATTAAGACTAAATTTATTACTAAATAATTACAAGAATTAAGACTAAATTTATTACTAAATAATTACAAGAATTAAGACTAAGTTTATTACTAAATAATTACAAGAATTAAGACTAAATTTATTACTAAATAATTACAAGAATTAAGACTAAATTTATTACTAAATAATTACAAGAATTTATTACTAAATAATTACAAGAATTAAGACTAAATTTATTACTAAATAATTACAAGAATTAAGACTAAATTTATTACTAAATAATTACAAGAATTAAGACTAAATTTATTACTAAATAATTACAAGAATTAAGACTAAATTTATTAATAAATAATTACAAGAATTAAGACTAAATTTATTACTAAATAATTACAAGAATTAAGACTAAATTTATAACTAAATAATTACAAGAATTAAGACTAAATTTATTACTAAATAATTACAAGAATTAAGACTAAATTTATTACTAAATAATTACAAGAATTAAGA
Organism: Artemia sp. Qi Xiang Cuo; assembly: GCF_049724085.1. NCBI lineage: Eukaryota > Metazoa > Arthropoda > Branchiopoda > Anostraca > Artemiidae > Artemia > Artemia sp. Qi Xiang Cuo. The sequence continues at coordinate 18,187,061 of NC_142814.1, read as the reverse complement.
CTAAATTTATTACTAAATAATTACAAGAATTAAGACTAAATTTATTACTAAATAATTACAAGAATTAAGACTAAATTTATTACTAAATAATTACAAGAATTAAGACTAAATTTATTACTAAATAATTACAAGAATTAAGACTAAATTTCTTACTAAATAATTACAAGAATTAAGACTAAATTTAATACTAAAAATTACAAGAATTAAGACTAAATTTATTACTAAATAATTACAAGAATTAAGACTAAATTTATTACTAAATAATTACAAGAATTAAGACTAAATTTCTTACTAAATAATTACAAGAATTAAGACTAAATTTAATACTAAAAATTACAAGAATTAAGACTAAATTTAACAGGTTCGTGAAAATCAGTAGAAAGTAATTAACCCCAAACTGACTGATCAATTTTCAGGTTAGTAAAACCTCCAAATAAGATTCAATAAGTATCGTGCTAAAGACGTTCTTTCACATTGTTGTGAAAACTCCGAACACAAAAATTATAGCCAATTTGAGATTGTTAAGTAATCATAATTCGAAAAAAAAGCTATCAGGAAGACTGCCACTTGCTCAAGCCGGAAAAAGTCTTTGCGAGCCAGGCACATCACTCTCAATTTCGCACATTCGGATTTAGCGACTATGCTGTCATGACAGAAGCAATTGGAGGTTTTTATTGTATTCAATTTTAGTCTATATGACATGCAAAATAAAAATGGCTTGTTGCTAGCCAAAGACAATTAAGCTTTTTTCTGAACACAACTATCTAGATGTCAAAGAATACAAATACACAGATGTGATAAGCCAGGTCTAAAGAGCCAAGAGCCAAACAAAACTTTTAAATGCACAAGAAATTGTTTCAAAAGAAAAACAGTCTATGCACTAAGAAACACCGAGTACACCTCGTCACAGCGTTATGGCATTAGGGGTAGGCGCATAACCGAACGCTCTTTTTCTACCCTATTCAGATTTAAAACTTTTCTCCCCAAGACATCGATCAGGCCACCTTTAAAAAAAATTCACAATTTTTTTTTTTTTTTTATCATTTTTTAAATTCGCTAAATTCGCAAAAGTATCTAAATTATTATAAGGTAGCTGAAATAAAGATGGCTGTCACTCTTGCTGATAATCCTGGATTCGCCACTGCGCCTAGCATATCTTCTTCTTCTTTCTTAAAAACCCATACTTCTGCATCATACTTGTAACACTCATCACTTCCATCTTGTTTACCAGGGAGGTAAATAGAGGAAAGGGTCAGTCTATTGGCCCATAATAATCCCTCTAAAACCTAAAGGCTCCAACAATTTTCTCTGATCTCCCCCCACCTTTTAAAAGATTCACCGTTTTTGCTGTTTTTAAATTGCCCCCCCCCCTCCGGTGGCATAAATCCCTCGGCACATGGTTGTCGGTTACCTTGAGATTCAACTGAATTTATACAATACTGAATATTAAAATAAATACTGAAATACAAAAGGTGGCCAAGTCAAGAAAATAGATAAGGAAAATAATTTGCAAAATGAAAATTATACTGTTAAAAAAATAGGAGTCTCCGTCGCATATTAAACAGCTCTTAGTAACCAACAGCACAGTATAAAGATAATAGTATATACCTAAAATTTATATACTGTGACTAACAGTAAGGAACGGCAAGTTCTAATTGAACCAGATTACCTTTACTACCTTAAATCGTAACATGCAGCATTCAAGGTAAACCTGTAGACGAATTCGAAGTAAAAGTAGATAACAATACAAATATCAAGTAATGGATTTTTTACAGCGAGTCCAAATGTTCCTTAAGTTTAAACAAAGTATAAACACATACTGACAAAACCTATCCTCTCCCCACAAAAAAAGTGACCCTTTGTCCGCGTCTCCAGATTCGCATACGTATGCGAACCTGACGAGTAAATTACAAGTTCCATAGGTGATTATACTTGTTCCGTATAAGCTGTATTAAATTTAATTTATTGGCTCGGAGCGATTAAGTAGTACAATATTTACCCTCTAGAGGCGCTGAGGTACGCGGGGTTACTTTTGTAGAGTTTTGTCAGTACTTGGTCAGTATGTGTTTATACTGTGAGTTTAAAATTACTCATCAAAAGTTACGAGCCTAAGGCAAATTAGCAAGTTTTACAAAATGGGGAAGAACCTCCCGAAAGAAGAGTGCTAACAGTGATAATTGCATGATCAAATTCAGTATTTCAGAGAATTCTAGTAGAGAATTATGAAATTTTGCATTTTTTCGGGAAGGTTGATAACGAACACATTTTTATTTGTTATTTTTTTCCAGGAGTGACCGCATTTAATTAATGGTCCCTGAATATCAGAGGAGGGCCCATTCGAATGGACATTAAAAATCTTCATGCCTTTTCCAAGCAGCAAAGAGACGACAACGCAACAAAGTGTTGTTATGCGCCATTTTGCGCCGCAAACAAATAATTTTGCCCCACAGATGTTCAAAATGCAATCTTATGAAAATTTCTTTATTATCGTTTCATTAGCGCCCACGTGCGGTTAACATATCTAATCCTAGTTGGAATTTTCGGTTGGTTTGGTAATTTTGTAAAGCAGTTTGCACTGGCAGGGTTTTCAGCGGATGGTCACGGATTTTTTTTTTTTTCCACAAATGCGGGAAGAGCCTTGCGGGCAATTATTTGATGTTAATTTTTTTGCTGATTGTATGATGAATATTGTTTTTTTGTTGTTTGGTTTTATTTTTTGTATTTGATGTTGATTGTTTCTGTCTATTGTTAATATTCTATGTATATTTGTTGTATTTTTCTTTTTGGTGGATTAAGTTTTTATGTAATGTTTATCAACAAAATCTACTACTTATGCTAAGCCTACATACACAATTTGATTAATTTTAAATTTGTTCAGCTAATGCTATTATCAGATGAAAACCTGCAAAATTTCAGAAAAAGGGGTTAAACTACCCAAAATAGGATGGATTGTTGATGAAAATTATGCAGCAAAATTCAAAAAGTTATGAGAGCCCTAAAGCCACTATCTACAAGTATATAAAAACAGCTATTTTGACCTACAGAGAGCTGAAATATTATCAAGAAAAGTTCCTGAGAGCTATTGAAAGGGTATTTATACAGCCTACCAGTCTCATAGGCCATACTGGTGCGCGGCATAGAACTCATGCGTAAGCACGCATGTAGTTCATTAAAATGCTCCGTTGTTGTATATCATTTATATAATAAAACTAAAGGGTGGATTATTTTATGGATTAAATAAAAAAAAAGTTTTTTTACTGAAAGTAGGGAACGACGTTAAAACATAAAACGAACAGAAATTATTACGTAAGTGAAAGGGGATGTCCCCTCCTAACGCCTCCCTCTTTACACTAAAGTGTTTTATTGTTTAAAAAAATAGAGTTGTGAGAAAGTCAAACTTTAGCGTAAAGAACTAGGTGTTGAGGGGGGCACAGCCCATTTCATATACGGAATAATTTAGTTTCGTTTTAAGTTTTAACGTCGTTCCTTACTTTCAGTTAAAAAAAACTTGTTTTTTTAATTTAATTTTTGAAGGTTTTTGAATTAATGCAGGTTTTTATTTTGGTTAACCGTATATGAATAATTAAAACAAAATTTGCATATTAATTTTACTTTTATTTGGTTAAATGTCTTTCTCGAAACTTGATGAATTTTATTTACGAATGTTTTTATTAGTAATAAATACATGTAACTTACGAATTAACTTACGTAACGAACTTCTATATTCATATATTTTTAATACGTATATTATAGGGTTCACCCTCTAGTCAATACCTTGCTCTTTAAGCTGAAGTTCAAATTTTGTTCCAATTTTTTTTTTTTAAATGACCCCTTAATCACAAAGGCCGTTATTTAGAATAAATAGCTCTTATGAAAATACTAAAAAATCTTTGGCTTAAAGAGTGAGGTATTGACTAGGGGGTGAACCCAATCAAATACATAGTATTTTCTATTCGTTTTAAGTTTTGATGTTGCTCCTTACTTTCAGTTGAAAAACTAGTTTTTTTATATTTAATTTCTGATCTTTTTTTAAATAATGCTGGGAAATCCAGCACCCCCTTCATAGCAATGTCCCTTCTCCCATGAAAACTTCTTCCATGGAAGGATCCTCCCACCAAACCCCCGACCCATCCACCCCCCACTACCAGAAAAAATCCCCCATGAAAACGTCTGTATACTTCATAAAAACCAATACTATATGTTAAGTTCTTTGGAAATTATTGCATATTGGTATAAGATCAAATGTTTTCTCTTGGTTTGAATCATATCTTTCTGGTAGACTTATTTCAATTGATTCGCTTTTACGGAACTCTTCTGAAGTAGAATATGGTGTCCCCCAGGGATCTGTTCTTGGCCCCGTTTTATTTCTGATTTATGTCAATGATCTGATTTCAGCAGTCAAGAACACCAGTCCTCTAGTATGCTGCAATTTTTGTCATTCGGATGTTCCTTCGTGTCCCAATGCTACTTCTAATGAAGATTGCCTCGTTGCTTTTGCTGACGACAGTACTTTTGGGACTCTAGGGAGGATGGACTGTGATGTCAGGTCTAATCTGGTGGCAATATTTGAGAGAGCAGTTTCATGGCTTGAGGCGAATTACTTGGCCTTGAATTTTACCAAGTCACATTTTCTCATTTTTTCTCGTATTGATGTAGCTTTCCCTCAACTGACACAGCTTCAGGTGTCACAAAGCTCCTTGTGTAGATCAAAGAATCGGTTGGTCCGGTTTCTTGGTATCATGCTTGATGAGAACCTTTCGTTTAGACACCATATAGCCATGATTAGGGTTAAGGTCTCACGGAGTTTGGGTGTCATTCGAAAACTCAAACACACCTTTCCTGGATCTATTCTGAAGCTTCTTTTTTTCTGCCTTGTCCAGTCATATGTCTCTAATTGCCCCATAGTATGGATGTCTACTTTTCCTTCTACACTGCGGTCGCGTTATGTAATGTATTATAAAAAAAGGCGACAGGTTATTGACACCAAACCTTATTAGCCCAGACCGCTTCTAAATCTACAGTCTATCTACATTCTTTCTTGTGCTTCTTTTGTTTTTCATCAGCTTCATGGCAATCTTCTAAAATCTCTTCAAAAACTCCTCAGTTTATTTCTGATTCAGCTCCATATAACCTTCGTTCGTCACATAATATCTGCATTCCTCCTACTCCCACTGTGCGGTCAAATTTCAATCCCCTCATCGCTTGTCATCAGGTTTGGAACTCCCTGCCTTCTTCAGTACAGAAATGCCATTCGTTTGGCACTTTCAAGAGGATTCTCTTAAGGACCATTTAGTTAAGAATCAAACTGAATAATTTTTTTTTTTTTTTTTTTTTTTTTTTTTTTTTTTTGAGTTGATGTCCCCTGAATGTTTAGTTTTGTTTTATGGTGGTGTTCTCTGCGCTATGACACCCAGGCCTCAGGTATGACTATCAATATTTATTGCTGAAAATTGTATATTTCACTAAGGAGTAGCATTCAAGAAGACGGGTTAAATTTTATTGCTTTTGTACCATTTTATTACAGTCCAATAATTATAAGCCTTATGACTGAAATAATCCATAAACGTCAATTTTGCTACCTAGCCAAAAAATAAGCAGAGCTGATTGAATTGGAATTTATATAGTTTTAAATACAAGCTTAAAAGGGCTGTACATGGCTTAAGTTATGATATTTTAATATCTTGGATAAGAGTTATGAATATTATCGTAACAGCTATTATGATGTTGGTTCCACCTGACAATACACATAATTCTGTTTCGACGATAGGAATTCGCTTATAGTAATAATAATTTATTTTTTTTGAGTCTATTTAATATAATTAATAAATTTAGTTTATTTATTCTAATTTTTTCAATAGTTTCCATTTTATCTATATTTTCTTTTCTTCTCCTTCATATGTGAGTAAGTGATCATTTTAAATTTTCTTTAGTTTTTTATCTATGAGTATGTAATTCATATGTCGTCCCTCTTTGTACAGGCCAATGAGTCTTTGAGGGATTAATAACATGTAATTTTGTATGTGTATTTAATGAAGAATAAAACTTATCTTATCTTATCTAACATTGGGTAAAGTTCATAACTTTCAGCCCTCTCCCCGGGGACGTCGGGGGGATTAAGTCATCGTAAAAGACATAGTTATCATATTTTCGACCATGCTGAACAAAATGACTATCTCAAAATTTTGATCGGGTGACTTTGGGAAAAAAGTGAGCGTAGGAGGGGGCCTAGTTGCCCTCCATTTTTTGGTCACTTAAAAAGGGCACTAAATATTTTAATTTCCATTCCAATGAGCCCTCCCACGATATTCTAGGACCACTGGGTCGATACGATCACCCCTGGGGAAAAACAAATAAAAATAAACACGCAATCCGTAATTTTTCTGGCAAAAAATGCAAAATTCCACATTTTTGTAGATAGGACCTTGAAACCTTTGAATTATGGTTCTCTGATACGCTGAATATGATGGTGTGATTTTCATTAAGGTTCTATAACTTTTAGGGGGTCTTTCCCCCCTTTTTCGAAAATCAGCCAAGTTTTCTCGGGGGCGTAACTTCTGATGGGTAGGACTAAATTTGATGAAACTTATATATTTGAAATCAGCATTAAAATCTAATTCTTTCGATGTATCTATTGGTATCAAAATTCCGTTTTCTAGAATGTCGGTTACCATTGATCCGGGTCGCTCCTTACTTACAGTTCGTTACCACGAACTGTTTGAAAGAGGTGCTCAAGGTTTCAAAAATGGTTTTAGGGTCATATTTCAAACTTTCTATGAAAGGTGCTTCAGATGAATTGAATGAATAATCAGGTGGTTCTACCTCTGACCACCCTTCATTACGGAGAATATATATGAACAAACACAGGACGAAGCGCAGTGTCGCCAATTTATGAGAATGTTGGGGGAGCAAAACATATTTTTCAAAATCTAGGGGGAGAGGCAATTTTGTCTTTTTCGATTTAATTTAATGAAAATCCGCCAAAAAATGTATTTTTCAATGAATATACCAAATAGAAGGTATTTTCGAAACATATAGCGGGCAAAGGAGATTTGGAGGCAAATATCCCTCATCCGCTTTGGTAAAATAAATTCTGAACTTATTATGCATATGATGCTTTCTTTTGGGAAATTATGCTTTATTTAGAAAACCAAATACACTGAAAGAGCTTTTTTTCCATGAGACACCGTTCTACAAAAGTTAAACTTTACGTAAAGAGTGAAGCTTGAAGGAGCTGAGGTTTAAGGGAACGTTACCCTTCCTGATATATAGGGTATCCTTGGTACGGAGTTAAAAAGAATAGAAATTAGATTAAAGAAACAATTTTATATATAAAACTTAACGTAACATGGGATTAAAGAGACAGGGACGCCATCATACAAGGAATACCCAATTTTCGTTTTAAGTTCTAGTTTTTCTCTTTAATTCCACTTTTTAAAAGCCTGGGTTTTTTAATTTAGTAGAGTAGTACGAGTTCATCCACTCCTTTTGCTTGCTGATTTCAGTTAAGTTAAGCTTATTCCTATCTTTCATTTTGCGTTGGGTTGCGCTTTGCTGGGATCGTAGGAAGTGAAAAATGCCCCATTTTATAGACAATTAAGTACTGGTGTGGTTCACCCTGTACCCATGTGCTCACTGCACATGGAACTGACGATTCTGCTCACAGAGGTTGAATGTAGTATTTGCAGCTAGGTAGTGGCCCCCTGTCTTTTGAGGATTAGTATCTCCTTTGCAAAGAGCGTAAGTTCTATATCTTCTAAGCAACGAAAAATTCAGCAAATTGGACATCCCAGCAAAATTCGATCGGGAAGTTAACAAAGAATCAGTCCTTAAAGTTTCAAGTTTCTTAAATTCTGTTTTGCAAGAATGATTTTTTCATTTTGCGCTTTTATTTTCATTTTGCTCTCCGATAAAATTAGAAAAAGTGGACTTAGGACTTTTTTTGCAAAAGGCCGCAGAAATAATGTGATGCTAATTACGCACTTAAGCATGGATGCATTATTAAAGCAATTAAAACATTTACCTACCTGTGGACAGAAAGCTGCAAGTATCTGATCCCTTCCTGTAAGTGGATCACCGCGGTGGCGCGACCAAAATTGTGAAAACTCTCTTTTTAAATCTTCAGTAACCAAAGCCGCCGCTCTCTGGTCATTGTTTACCTAAAATGAAGTCTCACGTAAACAGTGAAGAAAACCCGACATTCTTCTCTAGAATGGATTTGAGTACAGCCTGTCACTGCCTACAATAAATAGGCTAACAAATTAAAATGAACAGCTTCTTACCCAGGGGTTGCGCACTTTCATGTCGGCTGCGGCAGCTCAGAACACGCTTTGTGGCAACCAAAAATTATAAAGGAGGGCGGAAAAAAAATGAAAAATGGACTTCGGGTATTTTAACTTTTGATAAAAAGTAAGTTGTTTGTATAAGAAATAGTTTCTAAGCCATCCAAGACCCGGAAAAGTTGATATCAAAGTTCCCATTTCCTAACTTAGCCTACTCCTATGGACATAAAAAAGGTACTTTCCCATTATGTGGACACCTCTAAAAGACAAGTTTGGTTGATTCAAATTAAATAAAACAAAATAGGATGAATGTATTATAGTTTAGAAACAAATTTGGGCTATATATTTGCACATTAGGGGGTGGGGGTTAAGCATTACATATATTAAATACGTAACCTAACCTAACCTAGGTACATCCCCCCCTCAACCCCCCCCCAAGAAGTGTAAATATAGTTCCCAGAGTGAGAAACCCCTAAAAACTTGTTTATACAACATCAGATAGCGTCAAATCTTTGCTTTTGTCGGGTGGATGCCTCGGGTTTTCGTGACTGGTTCTTAGAGGTGTCCATATAATGGGAAAGTACCAAAAAAATCAAAATATCATGAGAAAAAAATCAAATAGGAGAAAAGTGTGTTTAGTTCGAGAGGGTGGGCTGCAAAGGTACTTATTAAGAATCCGGTAAACACACGAGAATGACCGCAACGAAATCTCAAAGATACTATATGAAAAACAAGTTTTCACTGCCAAATGAGGGATTGCTTACTCCATTACAAAGATTTAAACTTTAGTTTTTTGGGGTTGAAGGGGCAAAAAAGGTAGGCCTACCTAGGTTAGGTTCAGTTACGTATTTAATATATGCTATGCTTAGCCCCCACCCCCTAATGTGCAAATATATAGCCCAAATTTGTTGCTAATATATTATATTTTCATTGTGTTTTGTTTCATTGGCATTAACGAAACTTCACCTATCGCGTGTTTACCGGATTCTTAACAAGTACCATCGGGACTAAGTTTGATAAAAGCAAAAAGAAAATTGTCAGATACTACTCTTGGAACTAACACAACCGATTTTAGTACTCAGGAAGAATGGAGGCAAAAGATGCAGTACAAAACAGTTGATGTTATGTACCGTATAGCACAAGCTTAGAGGTAAGATTAAAAGTATAGTGACCTTGTCTTTGGCGTCAAATAAAGGGGGGTGGTTTACATCCATCTTGTATTCCCCTTGGATTTTTAAAATGCTATTTTTTGAATATTTTTATTGAAAAACTACAAAATTCCCGCCCTAGATTTTGATAAATACATCTCTCTAACATTTCATGAATTGACGGTACTTTACCATGGGCACCGGCAGGAGGGCAATGCCCTCCCACCTCCCCGAGAAAAAATTCATAAAAAAAGGTAATAATAATAAAGAAAATGTTAAAATTACACCGAGGTAAAAACAATGCTCCCGGTCGTATCTGCCCCCCCCTGGGGCAAGTGCCGGGCAGTAACAATTGCAACAGTTAAAAAAAAGCATCAATCAAAGCACATTACAAATAGGACTTATTAAAAAAATTCGAACACCGATAATAATATTCAAGCTGTTAAGATTTTATTAAACATGAACTCGAAGGGCTCACTACTTAAGCCTCCCTGTGAAAAGTTCCCAACTTGAGGAATTCCCCCTTTTTTAAGTTAAAACATATAAGAAGTATGAGCGTTAATGCTAAATTTTTGTACAACATTTTCATCAAAAATTGACAGGGTTAACTGTCATATGTATAAATGAAATGGGTATTATTAATAACTTCTTTTCCTAGTTAAATTTTACAATAAACGTTGCTCAGGTCTTCCGAACACAGCAAAAGCCGATTTTGTCAGCAATAGCTATAGCTACATTTTTAAAGGTTATTCACTTTTTAAAGAACCCTCCCCCCTCTTATGGGCAATTTATCTCATCATCCTGAGAACCGAAGGTAACTAATACGAAACTGATCTGATTAGTCAACCAAGACTTCTAGCCTGGGTTCCCTGATATGATTTTATCGATATATTGTCATTTTCAATTGCTATGCCCAAAATTACTTGATAATTTTCTATTGTTTTGGGTAAATACCCCTCCCTTCTACAATATACATTCGTACGTCAATCCTTATGTATTATTAAATAAAAAAAACAAGTTTTTAAACTGAAAGTAAGGAGCGACATTAAAACTTAAAACGAACAGAAATTATTCCGTATATGAAAGGGGCTGTCCCCTCCTCAACGCCTCGCTCTTTACGCTAAAGTTTTTTATTGTTTTAAAAAATAAAGTTGTGAGACAAGTCAAACTTTAGCGTAAAGAGCGAGGCGTTGAGGAGGGGACAGCCCCTTTCATATACGGAATAATTTCTGTTCGTTTTAAGTTTTAATGTCGCTCCTTACTTTCAGTTTAAAAAACTTATTTTTTTATTTAATTTCTGATCGTTTTGTTAGTTAATGCAGCTTTTATTTGCATAAAAATTTTACTTTTCTTTTGCTAAATGGATGTCTTTACAAATTAACTTACGTAACTAACTTCTATATTCGTATATTTTTCTTCTGGCAAAAAAATACAAAGTTGCAGATTTTTGCAGATATGAGCTTGAAAGCTATGTATTAGGGTTTTCTGATACGCTGAATCTGACGGTGTGATTTTCATTAAAATTCTTTCACTTGTAGGGGATGTCTCCCCCCTCTTTAAAAATCGAGTAAATTTTCTCAGGCTCGTAGCCTTTGAAAAGTAATGCTAAACTTAATAAAATTTATATATTTACAATCAGCATTATAAACCCATTCGTTTGATACATTTATTGACATCAAAATTCCGTTTTTAAAAGTTTAGATTACTATTGAGCCGTATCGCTTGTTTTTTTAATGTTTTTTTTATTATGTATATATTATTACGTATATGAGGGGGTTCTCCCCTTAGTCAATACCACGCTCTTTACGTTAAAAGTTAAAAAACAATTTTATTAAAAAACCCCTGAATCACAAAGGCCGTTTAATTAGAATAGATAGCTCTTTTAAAAGCACTAAAAAAAACTGTAGCGTAAAGAGCGAGGTATTGAATTGGGGGAGAACCCCCTCATACAGGTAATAATTACTGTTCGTTTTAAGTTCTAATGTTGCTTCTTATTTTCAGTTGAAAAAAAACTTCTTTCTTTTTTTATTTAATTTCTGATCGTTTTTTAAATAATGCTTGGAAATCCGGCGCCCCCTTCATAGAAATTTCCCTTACCCCAAAGAAACATACTCCATGGAAATATTCTCCCGAGTAACCCTTTCCTCCAGCCCCACCCTCCAGAAAAAAATCCTTCCTGAAAATGTCTGTATACTTCCCAATAACCAATAAATAATGCTGACAAGTCCGGCACCCCTTCATGGCAATTTCCCTTCCCCCATAAAAACTTCCTTCATGGACAGATCCTCCAACATAACCCCCGACCACCCCCCACTACCAGAAAAAAACCCTCCAGAAAACTTCTGTATATTTCCCAATAACCAATACTATATGTTAACATTGGGTAAAGTTCATAGCTTTTAGCCCTCCCCCGGGGACTTCGGGGGATTAAGTCATCCTAAAAGACATAGTTATCATATTTTCGACCATGTTGAACAAAAT
>NC_142814.1:18154040-18174653 GCF_049724085.1 Artemia sp. Qi Xiang Cuo | reverse complement strand
TCGTGATATCTATTAATGCTTTACTACTGACAAACATAATTTATTATGTATACGAGGGGAGTTATCCCCTCCTCCACAACTCGCTATTTACACTAAAGTTTAAATTTTGTCCCAAATCTTTAAACATGACTGCTGAAACACGAGGATTGTTTAATTAGAACAAAAAGTATTTTTTTATTTTTTTTTAAAGCCTGAAAACTTTAGCGTGAAGAACGAGGTGTGGACGAGCAGGCAACCCTCCTCGTATACGTAATAATTTCTGTTTGCTTTAGGTTTTTATTTTGCTCCTTACTTTCAGTTGAAAAAACCTGTTTTTTTCATTTAATAATATTCAACGATCGCCATGTGAAAGAATATCGATAATCATGTCAGTGCAATTAAACCGGGAACAGCAAAACTTTTTCAAGGGAAATAAATAGGTTACCCAGAAATTGTGCAAATTGTTCATTATTCCAAAGCGTAACGTAAACGTAATATAAATTCAGATACATAACTAAAATGTTACGTTCTTAGGACCGTAACGCAAAAAGTAACCGTTTTCTTAAAACGTGCCAAAGATGGCACGAACGTCACCTTGGTGGCAACCCTGACCGTGATTCTGGATGTTCGATGTTGCCCTTACAGCTCTTCCACAAAACGACCGAAAGCGGAATGAAAACTATACTTTTTATATTTTTAAATATATAATTTTTTTTTTCAATAACCGTTTTTCCAAGTATTAAGTACTATTATCAGGCTAATGTTGTGTTCCATTTAAGGGGTTCATGATGATCGCTGATCAAAGCTCATGTTATTTGTGCCTTTCATTTATGTCATTTTCCTGTATTCATGGTCGTATATTTGGCTTTAAAATACACTTATCTATTTATTTATCTAATATGCAGATTAATTGTATCAAACACAGGGGGAAGTTCCTTCCCCCTACGGAAATCAAAAAAACAAACCCAAATAAAATTCACAAATATAAAAAGCCTTATTTTCCACGGTTTTTTTCCGTAGGGGATGTGCACCGGGGGGGAGTATTTTTTGGGGAAGTATTTTCCGCGGGTGGTATTTTCTGGGGGGGGGGTATTTTCCGGGTGGTATTATCCAGGGGGTTTTCTCCGCCTGGGTGAGAGGTATTCTCCGCGCGGGAGTATTTTCCGCGGAGGGTTATTTTCAGAGGTTAATCGTGGGGGGGGGGGATAAACGCCTAGACACCAGTAAATACATCTCTTTTTTGAAAGAGTTTTTCAACACGATGAAACAAAAATTTGAAGTTGTTTTTGCTGTTTACCTCAAAAACAAAAGCAGTTTATCTAGTTCTCATTACATCATTACATCATTACAGCAAATATCTTAAATTTTCTTGACCTTTTGGCTGCTTCTCGTTTAAACTTTAGTAAAAATTGTTTTGATTATAACCATCACCCCTTCAACCAGTTTTGTTTTTCGTAACTTCCCTTTCACGACAGTAGAGGCATCCCCGGATAATAATAATAATAATTTATTATAAGCCAAAAAAACAGGCCATACAAAACAGTATTCTTAATCACACTCCAGAAGAACAATAATATATAGATAAAATTTCACTCATTGATTTCAACGCTTCATTTACAAAATTACAGACCTGCCTGATTGACTTTTTCACCGTCGTGTTCCTGGTCCCGGGGAACACCAAGTGAAAAACCTCCCAGTACATTTACCTTTCTAGAGTACTGTTGGGGTACATGGGAATACAAGTGGCGACCACCTCAAAATTCAAGGCTCCTCTAGGGCCCGAGTAATCCGCAGCTGTATCTGGGACCACCATTTATTTTTCAAATACTCTTTTTCTATTTTTTTGCGGCAGGCAATTCGCTCGAATCCAAAACCAAGTCCTCAATGTCTCCCCCGGTAATCCTAGTTTAAAATAATATTCGAATCCAAATATCTCTTTTACATGGGAATAAAACTTCAATGTTTCAGATGTTTTATCTGCCTGGGTCCACATTTGGACTTCCTGATATTTTATTCTTACTATAATCATAGCCAAACACGACTCACCCTGATCTGAGGGTCCTAGCCCCTCATTTCAAATATATGATAATCCTAATCCATCTAAAACATTTTTTATTTGATACGGCCACGATCTTTTACGTTTCGACCGTAGCATCTCCACATAAGCTGCTTTTGCTAACCTTTCTTCTGACAGACTTAAAACCTTTAGCCAGTACCGGATCATCTGTGCTAATCTACTCATTCTCAGCGAAAATATACCTAGGTCACCTTTTATAGCCTGATTGTGGGTCGTTACGTGAAGACCAATTAACCTCTTAAAGTGTTGCAGCTGAATTGATTCCAATTGTGATGCTGGGTCATGCCCCAAGAGTTCAGCTCCGTAATGGATAGTAGGCAAAACTTTAGAATTAAAAACATATTTGTGCATTTTTAGATATTTTATACTTGAAAGCCTTGAATTACGTAAAATGGCAGCTGAAACTGCTTTCCCTCTCTTAATCATTTGTTTTACATGCTCTTTCCATCCTCCTTTTGCTGAAAGTGTTACTCCCAAATATTTAAAATTTTCGCTCTCTTTTACTTTTTCACCTTTATAATAAAATTCTACTTTTTGATCATCATTATTCACACGAATTCCTCTAAAAACCACAATCTCAGTCTTTTTGATATTCAACACTAGTTTCTTTCTATCTAAATATTCTTCTAATATACTCAATAAGATTTGGAGCTCCTATGGTGACTTGCCTATCAACACCGCATCATCAGCAAAAAGCAACAGAGATAACGTCAGGTTCCCTAGTGACACTGTAGGGGCCCATACCTTTTTAAATTGGTCAACAAAATCATTTCTGTACAACGTGAAAAACCTAGGCGAAATACTGCTACCCTGTTTTGCACCTTCTCTAATTTCAAACGGTAACGATAATCCCTTCCCTAAAACTTTAACTATACCAAATGTCTTTCTATATATATCAGCCAATATCCTAACGAAGAGTCTTGGTAAACCTACCTTTAACAGTTCTAAGCACAGGAAAGTCCTATCAATACTGTCGAAGGCCTTTTCTAGATCTAAAAATACAACGTACAACCCATTCTTCCCTTTTTCATATTTCTCTACAAGCGCCTGTAGGACTAAGACCCTATCAATAGCATTATATCCATCCCGAAATCCTGCCTGCTCCTCCTTCAAAATCCTATATTTTTCTAACCAATGAGATAATCTAGCATCTAGTATTCTTTCTAATATTTTGCTAAGACTAGGTACTAAAGATATCGGTCGATAATTACTGTGATCCGCTGGGTCTCCCTTTTTGAATAGCGGCAAAATCAAGGATGTTTTCCACAGCGATGGCCATTCTCCGGAAGCCAGAACTGAGTTGAAGATAGCCAAGAAGATGGGCATAAATAAAAGTTGGAATTGTTTCAAGATCATTGTTGGGACTCCATCGCTACCAGGTGCTGATCCACCTTCCATGGCGCTTATGCATTCTTCGATTTCTTCTTCCGATGCGGGTTTTATCAGATCATAATCGTGTTCTTTCAGTGGGATATGAGCCTGCTATTTATCAGCATTAAATCTGGCCGTTTACTATATTAGGTATCTAGTTTTTCTATGTTTTTAAAAACAAAAGTATTAACTAAAAAGCTGCTAGATCATATTTTTTCCAAAACTCACTGACCCTGTCCTTCTTTTTACGGTTGATCTGCAATAATGAAAAAGAGTGAATCCATTAGTGACGCACTGTAGGAGCTCTGGTGGCTGGAATTTACCCCCCCCCCTCCCCTTGACGATTACCCCCTGGAAAATACACCCCAAAAATGACCCCCTCCCCCGAAAAAACCCCTCCACAGAAGACACCCCCCGCGGAAAATATCCCCCCCGTGGAAAATACCCCCCCGAAAAATGCCTCCCGGAAAATTTGGAAAGCATCATTTTCCGGCGGAGGGGGGGTTCTGGGGGGTAATGCTCCTACAACTTCTACATACTCTTATGCTCCAATGCTTCTATAACTACTGCTACTATTACTGCTATTAACCGTGCTCCTACTGTTACTACTATATTTACTGGTGCTACTACTACAACTAACAAACCTAAGGGTATCAAGGCAAAAACTTTTGGGAATATTGTAACTATATTTAAATAAATCGAAACACATTATGCCCATATAGGTTGTCAAGAGGACATATCAGCAATGCTTTAGGACCGACTGATGGTATTAAATTAAAAATTTCATCGCGTGTTGAAGGGGAAGTTGAAAAAAAGGTGTTCTTTGCATACTGCTTCTAATGCTACTGCTGCTACTACAACTATTGCTAAGCATAATTAATAAATCTTTAAAAAATGCTGAAAAAATTGATGCCTCAAAACTTTGTTTGGATATTATTTATGGGAAATGATGGGAGAAGGGGGGGGTCTCTCAAATTACTTTTAATCTTAAAAAGGCACAATAACCTCCAATTTAAAATCAAATGAGACCCACATGAATTTAACTTGATCAAGGAGGCACACTTGTGCCTCTATAAAGAGGCGACCCGCCACAATGCTAAGCGATTTCAGGTCCTAGAGGTCGCACTGCTTTCTGACATTATTTACAAAAAGTAAAAATATATATATTTTTAAATAAGTTTTGTGTTGAAATGAAGAAATTGTTGGCGGTTTTCAATAAAATTTCCGAAACACAATATAAGTAAAGAGCAATAAAGTTTCAATTTATTTATCTTTTTCGGCATGGAAGGAGTTGTCGTAGAAACTTTGGAAGGTGCTCATTCAGCTGAAAATTGAAAGTTTTAGTGATTTTTATAAGAATCAAAGGGATTGATGCCAATTCGTTTCCCTCCCAAGCCCTTTTTCACTACCCTTTTTCCAAAGGCACTTGATCAAAATTAGCCATTTTGTTCAAAATGGTAAAAACGTCATGAAGTTTCACCGTAATATCTTCATCGTTTTTATTTTACCCGGGATATCGCCCTCTTTCCCCCCTTCTCAATCATAAATACTACATGGAAACAATCGATAAATTGCATAGTTTTTCATTCTTGCTCCAGGGTCTGTTAGGGGCGATGCATAACAGATATATGAATCTGAGTTGTCAGGTTTTTAGCCCCCTTCCCCTCAATTACTTTACAACATCCCTTTCAACAAGCCCTGAAAGTTTCACCTTAATACCCTCGGCTCTTCTAAGGCTATTGCTGATAGAAATTTTTAACAACCCTCATGCAAATAATATGCTCTGGTGTTGATCAAAAACTTGTTTTAAATTACCTGAAAGCAGTCGCAATTGGAATTGGTCATAGTCGCAAGCAGTTGCAGTCAAATTAATGAATGGTCGCAGCCGTTGCTAAAGTAGCAGCAGTAGGGGGTCTGAAAGTTTCAAGTTAAAACCCTTAGCTATTCCTAAGAAATTACAGCCATTTTATAAGACTACAGACTTTTTTATAAGCCATTTGTCCATAGTGTCCTTTGATTTAGTTAAAAAATACCCCTCAACATTCACCAGCGTTTCGCATTGACACTCTTAGTCTTTTCGAACACATGTGGTTTGAAACATTTCCTCCTTTCTTAGTGATAAATCCTGTGTATAAACAATCAAAAAATTGCATAAGTTTAAATTGCCAAGTAATTTGCCAAAAATAACGATATTCTTTATTGTCAATATTTTATCAATCATCCTTACGTTTCTTCCTCTAAATAAGTAATGTTCAAATTTTATTTCTCCTTCATATAACCAGGAGGCAAACAGTGGATTTTTGTTTAGTTCGCAATGCCCCTAAGCATCACATGAAGTTTCACATTTAGACCCTTACTATTTTGTGACACAACCAGGTTCGAACATTTTTCCCTTTCCTAATGACAAATCCTGTGTAAACAATAAAAAAATTACATAATCTATAATTATCAAATAATTTACCCTAAATAATATGGGTGCCGGTAGGGGGGCCATGCCTCGCCCTTGGAAATTTGGTACTATAAAGTCATTATAAGGAAACCAAAGGAAAGAGAGCAGAATAAAGAAAAACCATGGAAAAAATGAGTGTTGCTCCATTGTTGGCTGCCTGCCAATAGATTTTGACGCTTAATAAGGAAAATACAAGTTCTAATTTGTGACTGAGTGACCCTTTTCTAGTTTTCCTGAAACATTTTTGCTATATGATTTGGTTCGAGCAGCAAAAAAAAATCAATCTCTTCATAGTAACAAATGGTAAGTAAATAACGATCCTTGTCAATAACGAAATTATAAGAGCCTTGCTATTGATAACATTAAATCAAAGAATCAGCTTCTTATGATGATCCTAAATATGTATCTGTTAATTAGTAATTAGTGCAATTATTAGTACACAATAAAGTTCTTATGACTATAGTAAATAACTTAATAAGGGGTAATTTCGGTAAAAAATATGCCGTCAACTTTTGCTTGCATTGCAAGAGTATCCATGAGCTGATATATGAAGCCACCATAATCAGAAATATAATAATAATAATGATATAATAATATATATTGAAAACCCGTCGTATACAATAAATGTACAATGACAGAGTATACAAAAATACGAAAAGAGGAAACAAAACGATAATAATAACAACAAAAGCAACAACTTCTTAAATAGTATACAAAATAGTACGTAAAGTGGAAACTGAAAGCTAGCATACTCAAAGATTACAACAGAAACAACAACTTCTTCGAAAATAGCAACAAAGACAACAACTTTTGAAAGGAGAAAAAAAATAAATAAATAAAAAGGGAAACAAAAGGGAAAAATAAACAAGCAAACTAGGCCACTCGTGCTTTAGAATTGCTGGTTTTGTTTTTTGCCGGCTAATAAGTGTATCAACAGCTATATTTGGGTCCGCTAGGTTATAGCGCCGAATCAGAAAACTATTTTTTGTCCAAGGTTGAAGTTTTAGTAGGTACTTTGCAAAACGAAAAATAAAGAGCGGATTTTAGACTTTTCACGGTTTGCCAATAAATTCCAGAAAGGGGTCACATATAATATATGTGGCAGAGCGGTAGCGTTGTAAATACTTGCCAGTAGTGGACGGTTAAATCTCAGAGTGGGTTTAACGATCAAAGCATAGGAGCTGGATATTCGCCGTTCAAGATGTGATATCAGGAGGGAACGGGTATACTGTAATGAGGAACCTATTGGAAGCCCCAGATATACTATTTTATCAACTGGTTTTACTGAGCAATCACCTAGTGTGATATTAGTAGGAGGGTCATTCTTCCAATTATAAAGCAAAGCTTCCAACTTTTGGGAGTTAAATCTCAGACCGACTTTCTCGTAGTTGGACTGCAGACCTGAGAATATTTCCGAAAGGCGGTTAAGCGTCCGGCTGAGATTCAGCGTGTCATCGGCATAGCATACAAGGGAGATGTCAATGGAACTGAAAAATCATGATGGACAGCTGTCTTGAGGTTCAATAATGTAGTTATTGAAAAAATTGGGGGATAAAACTGCTCCCTGATGGGCACCTTTACGAACTGGTATCAAAGCTGACCGTGGGGCTGGCGGAAGGCCTTTATCGGGAGGGAGCTTGAGTTGCACGCGAAGGGGAGAATAAAGATCACGGAAAGCCCGGATGATATTTGAGTTCACTCCTCTTTTAGCTGAGTTTAGCAACATACGTGCTTGAATCAATGAATCAAACGCTCTCTGCAGGTCTAAGCCCCCGATTGCTAGACTTTCTCCTGATTTGTGTGCATCCAGGAGTGCATATGCAACGACATGGAGTGCTTCCGCACAACCAATGCCGCGTTGGAAACCGAATTGTCTTGGTGGACTACAACACAGTTTTTCAAACTCATCTACGAATAAAAGTTCAAATAACTTTCAGAGAGTGGTAGCAACCATGATTAGACGGAAAGAGGAGCATTGCATGGTAACTTTTCCTTTTTTAGGAACTGGCGTAAGATCTCCAATTGAGAAAGTGGTTGGGACAATACCCTGAATGAGGATAATCTGCATTAGGAGGGTTACATGACAAATGAGAGCGGGCCCACCACTTTTTAGATGGAGTGCACTGATCCCGTCAATCCCAAAAGATTGTTCAGGTTTTAGGTGAGAGATGGCCCTACATACAGCTCCCTCTGTTACAAGATAATCACTCCGAGGACAACTATCTAAGAAGTCGTCCAACTCAGCTTCGTATCTTTCGTTGAGGGCTGGGTCAGGAGGTGAAAATTCTGACCCATAATATGCGTACCATTCAGAATCAGGGATAGCAGATGCGGACAAAGAGTCTTCGCTTTTAGAGGATAGAAAACGCCAAAGGAGAGAAGGATTAATTTTGGCCCTTGAATATTGGATATCAATCATCTTTTTTCTGTGAACTTTTAGCTCCCTTGCAAATTTTCTTTTTGTGAACAGGCGAATTGAATTTACTACCCCCGAACAGGGTTGTCCACAAGAAACCCAAAGTTGAAGCCAAAATTTAGACTTATAATGGGTATCCACTAACTCTGGATTTTCAAACCAGCCAGGAAGGGTATGACGATGGGGTCTACTTAGAGGGACGGCAGCTTTTTCAGCACAGAGAAGGGTATGGCCAATTTCTGCGCAATAAAAGTCAACTGATAGTTGTGTTTCCTCCCTTGAAAGAGCAGTTAATCCAGAGAGAAGATAGAAAGGGACACGGATTTTACTAAGAACTCTGGCGGCTTCTTCTTGAAATAAAACAGGGTTAATCTTACGCCAATCACGGCGAGACCTAGGAGGTGTTTTTGAAGTTGTTTGTGTTTGTGTATCTGAGCTGTGGCAAAGAATATCGGCTGAGAACAGTATTGGTAAGTGATCAGACAGCTGAAAATCAAGCACAACCTTGACAGGCGAAATCCTGAGATTTGCGGACGCAACGACGTGATCGAGATCTGATGTGGACATTTAGGTGTGTACATGTGTAAAATTTAAATATTTGCACTTGAGGTCAAACTGGTCTCCAAAAATACTAAGCAACAACGTAGAACGTAAAGACCTAGATAAGAGCGGTTCATTCAAGTCGCAATTGAAGTCACCAACTAATATACATTCAAGGGTTAAGGATCTAATACGGTTAATACACTGGCCGAGTTTATCACTAGAATAAGTAAAAGCACGCTCCGAACACTCATCATGGTAATTTGTAGGAAAATATACATTAATGAAAACACAGCCCTCATCACGAATCACCAGAAAATTATCATTGACTTCAAGTACACTATATCTTAGAGTCAAACGAAAAAAATTGGCAATACCACCGGAGGGTCCCCCTTTTTTACTTAGCTGCTTTGCTGGGACTGTATAAACTAAAAGTTAACTATTAAAACCAAAAATACTTTTTCTGCGGCTTGTGACGAAATGTTCTTGTAAACAGACAACTTCATTTTGCTCTAAAAAAAGATCTAAGATCGGAATTTTATTCGTGAACAAGCCATTAATGTTCCACCATAAACATTTACCTGAAGAAGCTTTAGACGTCATTTCTTTTGTGGATTACTGTCTGAGGGACATTTCACATTGTAACACGTGTGACTGCCAATTTTGCATTCAACGCAGAATGTCGGCTGTCTGCATGGTTCATCTCGCGTAGACCGATGTTCATTTGAGGCACATCTAGAGCATAAAGATTTAGCCGTACACTGGGAAGCGAGATGACCGATTTTGTGATAGTTATAGCATCGTCTTGACAAGAACTTAAACGGATCAGCAGGTAGACGCTCGTAGCCGATAATCGCCGAAACACTCGGAAATTGTTGGAGCTCACTAAAAGTGTTAAAATACACTTTGAAAGAACGGGATTTTCCGCACTGTTCAGTCTTCGTACTATTCGGAATTAGATATTTTAGTCCTTCACAGTTTATATCCTCAGGGACATTTCGAAGCAAAGCTATGTGCAAGGGTTCTCGAACAGTAATTTTGAGATCGGACTTGGAAGATTTCGGTTTCTCAACAATTTTCGCTGCTGCAGCTTTCCACCGGACCACAAGCTTCCATTGGTTTGCAGATTTGCGAAGTTCACTAATGTCATTTGTATTTTCACAGAAACTGTCTATGAAAGCTTTCCGGTCATTTGGGCCATTGAGCTCCTTGGGGGGATTTTTCAAGACAACAGAATAGGTAGAGTTTCTGGGCTTGGACGTTTCAGGTGCACTACGACTGCTTGTGAAAATACTGGTGGCTGGAGCGGACTGGGTGGCTAAAAAATTATCAAGCGTCCGAGAGAGTTCATTTACTTTGACAGTAACTGTTGCATTCACCGCATCTTCGATGACTGGAACCGAGCAGGGGTTAAAGATGACAAATTTTGGCATGCTCACATTATTTTTCGCAGCTGAAACTAGAATTTTGCATATTTCAATGATATTGTCTTCATCTTTAGAGTAGGTAACAAGACGATTCGTAATATTCAACTCAGTATGAAGGATTCACTTTGCCTTTATAAAATCTTCATGTGTATAGAAAGCAACACACGCTTTTACGATACACTCCATTTTTATTCCATCTGTTAGTGCTCTCGTTACACAATTCAGTAACGGATTCAAAATAATTTTTTCACTTTCAGCCATTGTAGTTCTAAGCGTAATTAAATCTTAAAGTAAAGTCACAAAACAATGACTTACCCGCAAGGGGGCTTTTTTAAGTCCCCCCACTTTCCAATAAACGCCTTCTAATTATCCAAATGAAATAATTCAATCCAAATGAAAACTCAATCCAATCAAGCAAGGCATCATATGTCTGCACTCTCAATGTTATAATATATTCCAAAGTTAATCGGGCTTAAAATTGAACTATTGTATACCGGTCAAATGTCAATGACGCAATATATTTAGTCTCTTATTGATTCAGAAATATAATCCTTTTTTAACACAGATAGCTCTTAACAGGTCAGAGACTGAATATGAACTGAAATGTTTCCCTAAACGTAATGCTGGGAGTTTTCCCCCTGAAGGGATACGTTCTAAATTGTTGAAATATACAGTAGGGTTTTCTGTTGCGCTTAATCTTGCGGTTTGATTCTCATTAAGATTCTATCACTTTTAGGGGGTTTTACCCCCTTTTTTCGAAAATAAGGCAAATTTTTTAAGGCTCGTAACTTTTGAGAGGTAAGACTAAACTCGATAAGACTTATATATTTAAAATAAGCATACAAACACACATTTGTTGATACATCTACTGGTATCAAAATTCCGTTTTTTAGAGTTTCGGTTACTATTGGGCCAGGTCGTTTATTGCTTACAGTTAGTTCGTTATCACGAACTGTTTAATCGCTGATCAAAGTTTATGTTATTTATGCCTTTCATTTATGTTATTTTACTGTGTTCATGGCCGTATATTTGGCTTTAAAATAAACTTATTTGTGTATAGCGGGTCTGCATGCAAAATGTGTTTGGTACAATTATTATGCATATTAGATAAAATATGCAGAATAATTGTACCAAACACGTTTTGCATGCAGACCCGCTATGCTTACCCCCTTCCCTAATGTGCCAATCTATAGCGCAAATTTATTTCTAAAGTAACGAAGAAACTAACAAAAAACCGGTGTCTTCTTGAATTTTACACAGCGTAAACTTGAGTGAGTGGCGCATAATACACAAATACCAAAAGTCCGTCCCCCTACAGAAATTAAAAAAAAAATAAAACTCAAATAAAATTCTCAAATTTGGAAAGCCTTATTTTCCACGGGGGGGGGATATTTTCCGTGGTGTGTGTGTATTTTCGGGGGGGGGGGGGTATTCACCGGGGGGAAGCCCCCCTCTCATGAGTGTGAGACACGCTACCACTCCATGCTTCAATACCGTTTTTAAAATCCAAAGTATGATATTCTTAAAACAATGGGCCGAGAATGACAGTAACCCCTGTACACCCCTTCAACTATCTATCTTCCAGGACTATGTAGGGGGAGGGTGTCAGAAATATTCAAATCGATTTTAGGCAAAGGGACCAAGAGGCAATGCCAATATCCCCTCCCCCCCTGGGTAGCAAGAAAAGATGGAAAGATGCATAAAAACATAGGAAAAAAAGGAACATTCCGATTTAAATCTTGGCAAAAACCAGCACATGTAAATTTCCTGGCAGTGCTCATGCAGGTAGGCATATGAATGTAATCTTTTATGTTACATTAAAAGTATTTCTGTAACAAGAGAGGAGCTATGACCCAGTAGAATCCATATATCAGGCTTTGTCCAAAATTTTTTGTTCAAAATGAAAGGAGACTGGAAACTGAATTCTACAATCCCACCCCAAGTCTCTCTTTCGATATTTCTCTGAACGATCAATTTAAATTGAAAATAACGCAATAAAATGCATACTTTCAGACATAAGGCAACCCCCCTCCCCCTTATAGCTGGTGTGCAATTACGCACAACTTTAAAACTAAATGAAGCTTTTAAAAAATTTTAGTAGCGTCTATTTTACATGAACTAAGTGCATCCTTATGAAGGAATACACCAACGCAAGACATTATGGTTTTTTGGAACTTGGAAGCTCAAAACCTATATTCCTATAAGTTCAAATATATCGGCTCTGTCAGATTTTCAATCAATAGCATTTTGACCATCTTTGGGCCAAAATTGTAAAAAAAGACCAATTTGCTATTGTACAATCTTTTTTTATACATTAGCGCTAGAACTTTCAACTTCCGTTGAGTCCCCCCTGTTTTAATATTCTAGGATTATTGGTTCGGTTAACTCAAGTGAAAAAAAAATAAAAAGTAAACACGCATCCCCAATCATCTTTCACAGAAAAATGCAAAATTTGGCATTTTTAACTTTAATAGCCGAAAGAAAAAAAAATTGACAACAGCGAACTTTCTGTGTTCGTAGCATAAGAATTATGCCTTCAACACAGCAAAAGTGGTAAATAAGTAAATAAAAAAATTAAACGACAAAATTAGAAAAAGACTGAGTAAGCAAGAGCAGAAATGTCGGTTAAGACCTGCACAGAAGGTAAACTTGACATGGACAAGCAATCACAAAAACAAAGTAGAAAAAACAAATATAGAATATGCTTTTGCTCCATTATCAAAACTGAATTAAAAATATATAATATTTTTTAATTTAAATTATGTTGATTTTGTCTAAATGACTCAGTTAAAATTTTGTTTCTCAATGTATACTTAATTGATATTAGTGGTATTTTGTATCTAACTGAGAACCTGGATGTTTTGGCAGAACCGTATCCAGGATATTTTTTTTTTTTGGGGGGGGGGGTAAAAAAAGACTAAAAAAAGTATAAAAATTTTTTTGTATTAATTTTTGTTACGCTTTTATGAGTCGGACAAACATTCCAGGGGGGGTTCAAACCCCCTAACACCCTCCCTCCTGGATAGGGCCATGTATTTTGGAATTATCAAAAGGAAGTCAGTACGCTCTAAACGTCTAAAGTGACTTTCGAATGACATAAAAAAAATTCGATGCTAAGCGGTTAGGTCACGGTAAGTATACCATTTCACCAAGGGTGTCCTTTCAGCCAGTATGTGAAAAATGAGCCGTTAAACTAGTGGTGTTAAGTGCCATTAATATTTTGGCTCGAACTTTTTTTTGGTAAATCAGCTAATAGAAATATATCAAGTAAAATCATTGAAAGAAGATCAGTGTCTGTCAGTAAAAAAAAAAAACAAGTAGTTTTAAAAGCAGTATCACCCAAATCAGTCGGTAAAAATTACTTGCCAGTCAGTAAAACCCATTGTCCCCCCCCCACCTAAAGGTTTTCGCTAGTACTTCTCTGCCTTTCACGCATTAAAAAAAAGTTCTTTCACACTAGGCTTGCGTGAAAATTTATATTATAACAACAATCATTGTTTAAAATTATCACGCTCTTCACAATTATTTACACTACCCAGATGCTAGTTTAATCTCAAAGCCGAAACTTATATTAATTAATTAATTGGGGGAGAACCCCCTCACATACGTTATAATTTCTGTTCGTTTTAAGTTCTAATATTCCTTCTTACATTTCAGTTGAAAAAACTTGTTTTTTTTTATTTAATTTCTGATCGTTTCTTAAATAATGCTTGGAATTCCGGCGCCCCCTTCATAGAACTGTCCCTTACCCCAAAGAAACATCCTCCACGACCATCTTCTCCAGAGTCACCCCCTCCTCTGGCCCCCCCCTCCCGACAAACTCCTTCCTGCAAAGGGTTGTATACTTCCCCATAACCCATAAATAATGCTGGCAAGTCCGGCGCCCCCTTCATGGCAATTTCCTTCCCCCATGAAAACTTCCTTCATGAACAGATCCTCCAACATAACCACCGACCCACCCTTCCCTCCCACTACCAGAAAAAAACCTCCTGAAAACTTCTGTATACTTCCCAATAACCAATACTATATGTTAACATTGGGTAAAGTTCATAACTTTTAGCCCTCCCTCTGGGAACGTCGGGGGATTAAGTCATCCTAAAAGACATATTTATCATATTTTCGACCATGCTGAACAAAATGGCTATCTCAAAATTTTGATCGAGTGACTTTGGGAAAAAAATAAGCGTGGGAGGGGGCCTAGTTGCCCTCCATTTTTTTTGGTCACTTAAAAAGGGCACTAGAACTTTTAATTTCCGTTCCAATGAGCCCTCCCACGATATTTTAGGACCACTGGGTCGATACGATCACCCCTGGAAAAAAAAAACAACAAACCAACAAACAAATAAACACGCATTCGTGATCTTTCTCCCGGCAAAAAATGTAAAATTCCACATTTTTGTAGATAGGAGCTTGAAACCTCTAGAGTAGGGTTCTCTTATATGTTGAATATTACAGCTCGAGTCTCATTAAGATTCTATTACTTTTATAAAGTCTTTCCCCCTTTTTTTGAAAATCAGTAGTATTTTTTCAGGCGCGTAACTGTTGATAAGTAGCTCTAAATTTCACAAATGCTGTATATTTGAAATCACCATTAATATCTTATTCTTTTGTTGTATCTATTGGTATCAATAACCCGTTTTCTAGAGTTTCGGTTACCATTGTAGACCGGGTCGCTCCTACTTACAGTTCGTTACCACGAACTGTTTGAAAAAAATGCAAAAATCCACATTTTTGTAGATAGGCGCTTGAAACCTCTATAGTAGGGTTCTCTGATACGCTGAATATGATGGTGTGATTTTCATTAAGGTTCTATAACTTTTAGGGGGTCTTTCCCCCTTTTTTTGAAAATCAGCCAAATTTTTCTCAGGCGCGTAATTTTTGATGGGTAAGGTTAGACTCAATGAAACTTATATTTTTGAAATCAGAATTAAAATCTGATTCTTTTGATGTATCTATTGGTATCAAAATTCCGTTTTTTAGATTTTCGGTTACCATTGAGCTGGGTCGCTCCTTACCTACAGTTCGTTACCACGAACTGTTTGATCAGGAGTTAAGCAGGGTTGTATTCTATCAACCTTAATATGGATTATTTTGATGGACCACGGAATCAAATGGGGAGGAAAAATCAAAAGGATGGCCGCTCCGTACTTGTAAGAACTGGTGTAAACATCACGCACAAAGTGCCATTATCTGGAAACTGTGTCAACCTGCCTCAGAAAATCAAGTTTCAATGAGCGTTATTTTGTTTTGGCAAGTAACATACTTGACAGTGTTGCTTCTCAGCACCAAAGATTTTGTTTTTTAATTCTTGCCGTAATTTTGCTATTTTTCCCACTCATTTTGAAGTCCTAACGGAGATTTTGATCTATTTGTTTTATTTAAGGATTGTTTTTGTACTTCATGGATGTGTTTCTGTTGCTTTTTTGCCATTACTCCAAGGTATCGCTCTTTTACTCGTAACTTACAACCCGGTCTCTGATCCAATGAATGCTTAACTTTGGGCGTCTTTTTATCGACTTCAGTGACTGGAGCTCTTGAAGCCCAGTGACTGAAAAGCTCACTGGTGACATCATACAACGACTCAGCGACGCAAAAACATCCACTGCGCTCACTAGTGTCCCGTAAGAATATTCAGTGACTGAGCCAGTTTCGCAAAAACGCGTTAGTAGTAAGTCGTATAAAGGTTGAAAACCTACCAGCAAACTTAGGTCTGAGGCAGCGGGTCTGCGTGTAAGTTTTCAACGAATTGGGGGTTACCAGGGTCATTAGCCTATTACAATGAACTCTACATGGAGGTCTTCTGCTTCAAGTTTTTTCTGGCACAATTAACTGAATTTCTATTTCATATTCTTGTCGTGTCATTATACTTGTAACCCCCATAATATCAACTGGTCACACATTATAGTTGTGCTAATACTTATAATAATATGTGCCCTCCAACTGATTTTTCTTTATTTTTGTTTATGATCCTTTCACCATCATGCAGCTTGGCTTCTTTAATGTTTTTGTCATGTCAGCAAACTTGCAGCTCACATAATTTTCACTGGTCCAATATTGCATTTTAGGCAAATATTATGAATCATATATGTTATCCCACTGTTATTTATTTATTAATTTTTTTATATTTGTTTGTGATCCTATCACTTTTATGCACGCTGCATTTTTTCTTATTTTTGTCATTTCAATTGCAGCTCGTGTACTCTTGACTGTTTCCACATTTTACTTAGGGCCATTATTCTGATGATTATGTGCCATGCCACTATTATTTCCTTATCTGGGTTGGTGATCCTACCGCCTTCCTGTAGCCTGAATTCTATCATATTTTTCTCATGTCAGCACACATGCAACTTGCATAATTTTGACTGGTCCCATATTATATTTTTGGTCAATATTTTGAATAATATATGCCATCTCATTGATATTTCTTTATCTTATTTTTTGATGCAATCACCCTTGTGTACCCTGAATTCTGTCATATTTTTGTCATGTCAGTATATATGCAGCTCTCATAATTTCTTACTACCCATAGTATACTTTGGGTTAATATTTGGAATAATATGAGTCATTCCATTGATATTCATTTATATTTGTCTTTGATCCTATCAGCTTCAGGTAGGCTGACTACTATTATATATTTTTTTTTTTCATGTCAGCATACTTACAGCTTACATAATTTTCTGGTCCCACATTATAAATTGGGCCAATACTTTGATTCTACTTTCATTCTACTGATATCTCTATATGGTTTTTGTGATCCTCTCACCTTCATGTAGCCTAACTTCTATTATTTTTTTGTCAGTCCAGCACACTTGCAGCTCATGTAATAGTAACTGGTGTCACATTATACTTTGGTCCAATACTTTGGATAATTTGTTCCATCCCACTTATATTTCTATGTGTATATTTATTATGTGTGATAATTATGGGTGATTTCTCTTTTCTTTTGAATTCTTCTATTCTTATTTCGGTTATATTTGATCAACCAATTAGGGCTGGTAAACAAGAGACTCACACGCTTGACCCTCTCCTTGGATCTATGGTTAATTCTAGCTGTAATTATCACACTACTATTGATTATTGTGATAAAATTATACACTCACTGTCTTTAAATAGTAGCTTCAATGTATTTTGTTTTAATTTTAGTAGGATAAAATATCACTGTGATTTTCTGAAATCTTGTTTTTTGTCTGATAATTCTTGCCATTTGGATACAATACGTTTAATCGAAACATGACTATCTGACGGTGAAATTTTTACAGCCTATGATTTGCATGACTATGTTGCTGACTAAATCATTAGAATAGTAACAGTACTCAGGGGGTAATTCTTTATTTATATAGTCTGATATTGAGTTTAGAAGAAGGTCTGACCTTGAATCCTTGTTTACATCAGTAGTGTCAAATAGTAGGACAGTTTATTCTCTTGTTATTGATCTGAAAAGCCAGTTTGCATGTGACACTGTTTGTTTGTTTTATAAGCCCCTCCTTTTCCAACACATTTGTTCTGTGATTTGCTTGATCAACTTTCTTGTGTGGGGTCTTTCTCTAAAAAACGTATTTGTGTTTTGGGAGATTTTAATTGTAATATGTTAAATATTGAATCAAGTGATGATTCTAACCATCTGTTTGATGGGCTTTCTTCTGCTGGTCTACTTCCTTCAATTTTTATTCCTAATCGTGTTGACCCTACTAGAAATTCTGCCACTTTAATAGACAATATTTTTATTTCTCATTCTTCTAATTTGAAGTTTACTTCTGGTCTTGTTTTCACTGATCTTTCTGATCACTTCCCTATTTATATTTCACTTTTTGTGCCTCAAACTGAGATTGCTATGGATGAGCGGGATGAGTCTTTTTTTAGAACTTCCACAGATAAAGAAATTTCCAATTTAATGCATAGTCTTCAGAGTAATGATTGGTCTAGTGTTCTTGAAGCTAATGATGTTGATTGTGCAACGAATTTATTTTTGTGTCGTATGGGAGCTCTGTTGGATAATCATTTTCCTCTTAGAAAGAGGCCAAGGAATTCCATACCTATATGTCCATGGATGTCTAGAGGTCTGATCAATGCTACACATATGAAGGCGTCTCTGTTCAAGGCTGCATGTAAAAGTAAGACACAGGATGATCTTTTGAAGTATAAACTTTATAAAAATGTGCTTACTTCTTCAGTACGTGCAGCCAAAAAGCTATATTTTTCGTATTAAAATCATAAGTGAAAGGATAATTTCCGAAAGCTTTGAAATGTAGTTAATGAGGCTCTTTCCGGCAAGAAACTCAAGTAGTCCCCCCCTTTTCGCTACAAGAACGCTTATGGATCTTTCATGGACAAAAATTCTTCGGCACCAACCTTCAATTCGTATTTCAACTCACTTCCTTTATATCCTAATCCACCCTACCGCAGAGTAAGTAGTTTTCCCTTAGCAGAAAAGTCATTTTTCCTTTTTCCATGCAGTGATATCGAAATTTCTATCATTATTTCTCAGCTTTCAAGTAGCCATTCAGTTGATGGTTTTGGTTTGAGCTGTAATGTTCTTAAAAAAAATTGGTCAGTTTGTTTCCAATCCCATCTTACATATAACTAACCTATCTCTTTCTTCTAGTGTTTTTGCTCATTCATATAAAATTGGTAATGTTGTACCTTTGTTTAAAAAAGGCGATTCATCTTTAATTTCAAACTATAGACCTATTTCTCTACTTCCTGTAATTTCTAAGGTTGTTGAAACAGTAGTGTATTGTAGACTCTCTTCATTTGTATTTAGTACTAATACGACTGCAGGTAATTCTCTCATAACTAACCGTCAGTATGGCTTTCGTCCCAGTTTTTGTACCTTGCATGCACTTTCAGATGCAACAGAGTTTGTGCGCGTTAACCTTGACAAGGGCTTGTGTGTTTTGGGTCTATTTCTTTACTTTTCAAAGGCATTTGATATGGTTGTTCACTCTGTTCTTTTGTCTAAATTATCTTCATTTGGACTGCATGGAGCCCCACTTAAATGGGTTAGGTCTTATCTCTCAGGGAGATCTCAGTATGTTTCAGTTAATGGTACTTCTTCCTCTTCCTTGCCTATTGTAAAAGGTGTCCAACAGGGCTCTGTGCTTGGACCACATTTGTTTTTAGTTTATATTAATGATCTTGTTGATGGTTTTCATCCCCTTGTGCACCCTATTCTTTTTGCTGATGACAGTAACTTTTTCATTGCTGCAGTGGACCTGCCATCTGCCACTTCCCTAGCTCAAGGTCTTCTTGATAAAGTAAAAGATTGGTGCTTGTCGAATGGTATGACTCTCAACAGCCAAAAAAGTACCATTGTACACTTTAGAACCCCTTATCGTATGAGAGACGCAAGGGAGCCAACCATCCTGACTTATGGGAATGATATTATACCGCAAGCTACTATAGTGAAATTTCTTGGTGTGTATCTTGACTGTTTTCTTTCTTTTAAACCCCATATTACTCATACCCGTTCCCTTGTCCTCCGCCAATCTTCAATGTTATACAGGGTTAACTCATTTCTTCCCCAGATGTTATGCTTTCTCTTTATTATGCTTTTATTTTTTCTTACCTGTCTTATTGCTGTTTTGTTTGGGGTTGTACTAATAAATCTCTTCTCTGCTCACTTCAAAAAGCCCAAAATAGGGCAGTGAAGGCCATTTTTCTTCTACCTTGTTTTTACCCTTCCTCTGATCTTTATAATGATACTGGATTAGCTCCGCTGGATCGTATTGTGGGTAAAAGTTACCTTTATTTAGCACATTCTGCTTTTCTAGGTACACTCCCACCATCTCTGCAGCAGTTTTTCTTTCTGTCAGGCTCAGGTAGGTACTCTTCTTTTTTACGTAGCTCTTATCGCAGGTTCGTTCTACCTAAGCGATCATCGACAGCAGGTCAGAGGTCTCCTGTTTATCAATCTATTTTACTATGGAACTCCATCCCTCCTGATGTCCCTCTATCTCTTTCTGCAAAGGCACTTTCTCACTGGGTATTTCCAGTATAGTATTTTCCCCCTTTTTCTTCTTTTTTTTTTGCATTCCATCCACATTTATATGTCTTTTTTTTTTCATTCAATATATTTCTCTGATTATTTTTTTTTTTTTTTATTTAATCCTAATTTCCAATCTCTTCCACGATTATATATATTTTTTCAGTTATTTGTGAATTTTCCTGGCCATTCTCCTATTTTAATAAATGTCTCTTATCCATTTTTTTCTTTTTTTTTCTTTTTTTTTATATGTGCTTTATAATAGTGTATTATTTTTTTTGTTGGCCCTTTACAAGCTGAGCTTCTTGGGCGTGTATAAATTTTAAGTTTGTAATTGTTTTTGTTTTTTAGTATTAATAAATTGATTGATTG
>NC_142814.1:18130782-18153540 GCF_049724085.1 Artemia sp. Qi Xiang Cuo | reverse complement strand
TTCTGGCGATTCGTGTTGAGGGCTGTGTTTTTATTAATGTATATTTGCCTACAAATTACCATGATGAGCGTTCGGAGCGCGCTTTTACTTATTCTAGTGATAAACTCGGCCAGTGCATTAACCGTATTAGATCATTAAGCCTTCAATGCATATTAGTTGGTGACTTCAATTGCGACTTGAATGAACCGCTCTTATCTAGGTCTTTACGTTCTACGTTGTTGCTTAGTATTTTTGGAGACCAGTTTGACCTCAAGTACAAATATTTAAATTTTACACATGTACACACCTCAATGTCCACATCAGATCTCGATCACGTTGTTGCGTCCGCAAATCTCAGGATTTCGCCTGTCAAGGTTGTGCTTGATTTTCAGCTGTCTGATCACTTACCAATACAGTTCTCAGCCAAGATTCTTTGCCACAGCTCAGGTACACAAACGCAAACAACTTCAAAAACACCTCCTAGGTCTCGCCATGATTGGTGTAAAATTAACCCTGTTTTAATTCATGAAGAAGCTGCCAGAGTCCTTAGCAAGATCCGTGTCCCTTTCCATCTTCTCTCTGGATTAACTGCTCTTTCAAGGGAGGAAACACAACTATCAGTTGACTTTTATGGCGCAGAAATTGGCCATGCTCTTCGCTGTGCTAAAAAAGCTGCCATCCCTCTAAGTAGACCCCATTGTCATACCATTCCAAGCTGGTTTGAAAATCCAGAGTTAGTGGATACCCATTATAAGTCTAAATTTTGGCCTCAACTCTGGGTTTCTTGTGGACGACCCCGTTTGGGGGTAGTCAATTCAATCCGCCTGCTCACAAAAAGAAAATTCGCAAAGGAGCTAAAAGCTCACAGAAAAAAGATGATTGATATTCGAATCTACACGGGCCAAAATTAATCCTTCTCTCCTTTGGCGTTTTCTTTCCTCTAAAACCGATGAGTCTTTATCCGCATCTGCTATCCCTGATTCTGAATGGTACACATAGTATGGGTTAGAATTTTCACCTCCTGACCCAGCCCTCAACGAAAGATACGAAGCTGAGTTGGACAACTTCTTAGATGGTTGTCCTCAGAGTGATTATCTTGTAACAGAGAGAGCTGTATGTAAGGCCATCTCTTGCCTAAACCCCAAACAATCTTCTGGGATTGACGGGATCAGTACATTCCATTTAAAAAATGGTGGGCCCACTCTCATTTGTCATGTAACCCTCCTAATGCAGATTATCCTCATTCAGGGTATTGTCCCAACCACTTTCTCAATTGGAAATCTTACGCCAGTTCCTAAACAAGAAAAATTTACCATACAATGCTCCTCTTTCCGTCAAATCACGGTTGCTACCTCTCTCTGCAAGTTATTTGAACTTTTATTCGTATATGAGTTTGGAAAACTGTGTTTTAGTCCACCAAGACAATTCGGTTTCCAACGCGGCATTGGTTGTGCGGAAGCACTCCATGTCGTTGCATATGCACTCCTGGATGCACACAAATCAGGAGAAAGTCTAGCAATCGGGGGCTTAGACCTGCAGAGAGCGTTTGATTCATTGATTCAAGCACGTATGTTGCTAAACTCAGCTAAAAGAGGAGTGAACTCAAATATCATCCGGGCTTTCCGTGATCTTTATTCTCGCCTTTGCGTGCGACTCAAGCTCCCTCCCGATAAAGGCCTTCCGCCAGCCCCACGGTCAGCTTTGATACCAGTCCGTAAAGGTGCCCATCAGGGAGCAGTTTTATCCCCCATTTTCTTAAATAACTACATTATTGAACCTCAAGACGGATGTCCTTCATCATGAATTCTCAGGTCCATTGACATCTCCCTAGTATGCTATGCCGATGACACGCTGAATCTCAGCCGGACGCTTAACCGCCTTTCAGAAATATTATCATGTCTGCAGTCCAACTACGAGAAAGTCGGTCTGAGATTTAACTCCCAAAAGTCGGAAGTTTTGCTTTATAATTGGAAGAATGACCCTCCTACTAATATCACACTAGGTGATTGTTCAGTAAAACCAGTTGATAAAATAGTATATCTGGGGCTTCCAATAGGTTCCTCATTACAGCATACCCGTTCCCTCCTGATCTCACATCTTTAAGGGCGAATATCCAGCTCCTATGCTTTGATCGTTAAATCCACTCTGAGATTTAACCGTCCACTACTGGCAAGTATTTACAACGCTACCGCTCTGCCACATATATTATGTGTGACCCCTTTCTGGAATTTATTGGCAAACCGTGAAAAGTCTAAAATCCGCTGTTTATTTTTCCGTTTTGCAAAGTACCTACTAAAACTTCAACCTTGGACAAAAAATAGTTTTCTGATTCGGCGCTATAACCTAGCAGACCCAAATCTAGCTGTTGAGACACTTATTAGCCGGTAAAAAACAAAACCAGCAATTCTAAAGCACGAGTGGGCTACTTTTCTTGTTTGATTTTCCCTCTTGTTTCCCTTTTTATTTATTTCTTTTTTTTTCTCCTTTCAAAAGTTGTTGTCTTTGTTGCTATTTTCGAAGAAGTTGTTGTTTCTGTTGTAATCTTTGAGTATTTTATCTTTCAGTTTCCACTTTTCGTACTATTTTGTATACTATTTAAGAAGTTGTTGCTTTTGTTGTTATTATTATCGTTTTGTTTCCTCTTTTCGTATTTTTGTATACTCTGTCATTGTACATTTATTGTATACGACGGGTTTTCAATATATATTATTATATCATTATTATTATTATATTTCTGATTATGGTGGCTTCATATATCAGCTCATGGATACTCTTGCAATGCAAGCAAAAGTTGACGGCATATTTTTTACCGAAATTACCCCTTATTAAGTTATTTACTATAGTCATAAGAACTTTATTGTGTACTTATAATTGCACTAATTACTAATTAACAAATACTTATTTAGGATCATCATAAGAAGCTGATTTTTTGATCTAATGTTATCAATATCAAGGCTCTTATAATTTCGTTATTGACAAGGATCGTTATTTACTTACCATTTGTTACTATGAAGAGATTGATTTTTTTTTGCTGCTCGAACCAAATCATATAGCAAAAATGTTTCAGAAAAATTAGAAAAGGGTCACTCAGTCACAAATTAGAACTTGTATTTTCCTTGTTAAGGGTCAAAATCTATTGGCAGGCAGCCAACAATGGAGCAACACTCATTTTTTCCATGGTTTTTCTTTATTCTGCTCTCTTTCCTTTGGTTTCCTTATAATGACTTTATAGTACCAAATTTCCAAGGGCGAGGCATGGCCCCCCTGCCGGCACCCATATTATTTAGGGTAAATTATTTGATAATTATAGATTATGTAATTTTTTTATTGTTTACACAGGATTTGTCATTAGGAAAGGGAAAAATGTTCGAACCTGGTTGTGTCACAAAATAGTAAGGGTCTAAATGTGAAACTTCATGTGATGCTTAGGGGCATTGCGAACTAAACAAAAATCCACTGTTTGCCTCCTGGTTATATGAAGGAGAAATAAAATGTGAACATTACTTATTTAGAGGAAGAAACGTAAGGATGATTGATAAAATATTGACAATAAAGAATACCGTTATTTTTGGCAAATTACTTGGCAATTTAAACTTATGCAATTTTTTGATTGTTTACACACAGGATTTATCACTAAGAAAGGAGGAAATGTTTCAAACCACATGTGTTCGAAAAGACTAAGGGTGTCAATGCGAAACGCTGGTGAATGTTGAGGGGTATTTTTTAACTAAATCAAAGGACACTATGGACAAATGGCTTATAAAAAAGTCTGTAGTCTTATAAAATGGCTGTAATTTCTTAGGAATAGCTAAGGGTTTTAACTTGAAACTTTCAGGCCCCCTACTGCAGCTACTTTAGCAACGGCTGCGACCATTCATTAATTTGACTGCAACTGCTTGCGACTATGACCAATTCCAATTGCGACTGCTTTCAGGTAATTTAAAACAAGTTTTTGATCAACACCAGAGCATATTATTTGCATGCCGGTTGTTAAGAATTTCTATCATCAATAGCCTTGGAAGAGCCGATGGTATTATGTTGAAAATTTCAGGGCTTGTTGAAAGGGATGTTGGAAAGTAGTTGAGGGGAAGGGGGCTACAAACCTGACAACTCAGTTTTATATATCTGTTGTGCATCGACCCCAATGGACCCAGAAAAAAGAATGAAAAATTATGCAATTTATCGATTGTTTCCATGTAGTATTTATGATTGAGAAGGGGGGAGGGCTATATCCTGGGTATAATAAAAATGATGAGGATATTACGGTGAAACTTCATGACGTTTTGACCATTTTGAACAAAATGGCTAATTTTAATCAAGTGCCATTGAATAAAGGGTAGCGAAAAAGGGTTTGGGAGAGAAACGAGTTGGCATCAGTCTCTTTGACTCTGATAAAAATCACTAAAACTTTCAATTTTCAGCTGAATGAGCAGGTTCCAAAGTTTCTACAACAACTCCTTCCATGCCGAAAAAGATAAATAAAATGAAACTTTATTGCTCTTTACTTATATTGTGTTTCGGAAATTATATTGAAAACCGCCAACAATTTCTTCATTTCAACACAAAACTTATTTAAAAAAATATATATTTTTACTTTTTGTAAATAATGTCAGAAAGCAGTTA
Organism: Artemia sp. Qi Xiang Cuo; assembly: GCF_049724085.1. Classification (NCBI taxonomy): domain Eukaryota; kingdom Metazoa; phylum Arthropoda; class Branchiopoda; order Anostraca; family Artemiidae; genus Artemia; species Artemia sp. Qi Xiang Cuo. The sequence goes on along the minus strand of NC_142814.1, from coordinate 18,148,938 downwards.
AAAAGGAATAAATTGATTTTCCTGTTGTTTAATCCTCCCCCCCATCCCCTCAAAAATAAATTTATACGTCGGTGCCTATGTGCTGAGAAGTCATAACTACACATTTTCCACACATTTAATAAATATAACTGCATTAAACTCTAAAATGATAACAAACTGCCTGGAAATACAAAATTGAGCTGATATTCTTTGTCATCTCAAGATGCAATCAAGTAAAAATAGCTACTACTTAAAACATAAAGGGCTTTATTGCTATCATTTAGTTATTGTTTTATAAGCGATGCTCCTAATACATATGACATGTATACCTACAATTTTGTGATTTCAGTAATTTTGTGTTTTCCGCATAGCAGATTATTACATCGATTATTACATATATATATATATATATATATATATATATATATATATATATATATATATATATATATATATATATATATATATATATATATATATATATATATATATATATATATATATATATATATATATATATATATATATATATATATATATATATATATATATATATATATATTATATATATATATATATATATATATATATATATATATATATATATATATATATATATATATATATATATATATATATATATATATATATATATATATATATATATATATATATATATATATATATATATATATATATATATATATATATATATATATATATATATATATATATATATATATATATATATATATATATATATATATATATATATATATATATATATATATATATATATATATATATATATATATATGTGTGTGTGGATATATATATATATATATATATATATATATATATATATATATATATATATATATATATATATATATATTTGGGGGGGGGGTAAACGCTGGCCACCCATGAGAGGCTTGAATCAAACAGCTCATAGTAAAAACCTTAAGTAACTCAAAGATCTTAATTATGACTCCGGAAAAAAAAAAATCTAAAAGACGAAGTTTTCATTTCAGTATACCCTACGACAAAATTTAATATTTATGCTGATTTTAAATATGCAAAATCTATCAATTTTAAGGTCGCTCGTCATATTCGAATAGCTAATGAAAATTCGCTTAGTTCTTGGACAAGGGTTATGAAAGATATTGGCTACAATAAAAGTAAATATGTATTCAAACTTTAAAGACCCTATGTTACGAAATTGTGAATTTTTATTATTGTAGAGAAGGATAATAGTCATAGGGAATAGTCATAAATATTGCATCATAAATATTGCATAAATATTGCAATATAAATATTGCATCCGCATCGAGGGAATAGTCATAAATATTGAAACTGGGTTTTTTCGAAGAAAAATTCATAAACAAAGTGTAGTTTTCAAATAACAGAAGAGATCATGCCGCAGGAAAATGCTGAGTTCTGGCATTATAACCCTGTAGACAGCAACTTTGGCTTGAGCAAGGTCAAAATTTTATGGATAAAAAATCTTGAGAACTATTGAAAGAGTATTTATATATTATCTTTAGTCTCAGAGACTGTACTGAGGTGTGGTAAAGTATTCGTCCTTAAACATACATTCAGTCAATTAATATAGACCCGTTGTCATAGAGCATCTGATAGAACGAATCCAATAGAATAGATTATCTAATACAAACGTCTACCCGATAGAACTAACATGACCCATTTAAGGGCACATAATCTAGCCTACTAATAATCACTTCGTCGTATCATGGAACTGCGACAGCATCCATGGAGCTAGTGTAAAACTTAGACCAATAAAAACAATTCTAGAAGAAGAAGCAATAAATAAGGCCACAGGTTGCTGATCAATAGACGCAGATACGAAATAGGAACAATCAAAAGCTATGTGCATAATTGTGACTCATTAGCGTCGAGGTAGGAAGAGCTGAGCAGGGTTGTCACTCAGCAGATTTTTTGGTGCCACTTTGGGTGGCAAAATAGTGTCAATTTCGTATAAAAAGTGTTAATTTCCAGAAATTTGCTAGTAGGAACAAGCTTTTCAAATTGAAAATATTGGCTAATCCGCTTGGGATCACCTCCGCGCAGGTTTCTGCATCTTTCAGTTTTCAAACTTGAAAAGTCGGCTCTAATGCCATCCATAAACTACAAAAAAAGTAATATTGATTTTACTTAGGCAGTGCTGATTCTCTGCTTTGCGCAGCACTTACACTCTTGTCAACTTTTCAGCCCTCCCCTTAAAACCCGCTAAAGCGTAAATGATACTTACTGTATAAAATGGGAATTCGTCCCATAGAGTACTTTTTGTCTTGTTTTTGTTCTGAGTAGTCCTTGCTCATAGCGTGAAAAAGAAAAGAAAAGAGAAAAAGCCATCCGAGCTTTTTTTCTTTTGAGAAAACGGAAAAAAGGGACAGCAATAGTCGTCTACTTGACAGTTGTTCATCCAGTTTTTCCACACAATGGACTATCTGGACAGTACGTTAGGGCAGGGTTACCACCGTCAGTAGGATTTTACTAGATCTAGTAAAAAAAATCTAGTAAATTTATAGGATCTAGTAAATTTCCCGATATCTACTAAAAACTAGTAAAAGGTCATGATACATAGCAAACAAAACTTTTTTTTATTTTCCATGAAATCAGGGAAAAAAATTATCGTAAACATATGACAATTTACAATTTTTGCTTGTCTGTTTTACAATTTACAATTTTGCTTGTATGTCTCAGAGATAGACAAGCAGTCATCTATTTTCATAAACAGACACTTCACTTCCGGCGTCTAAAGGTCGACAAAATCAGCTTTCTGTGTATCAAATCTTACCAACTAAAAATGAAGCTATAATGACACTTGGATTTGTGATGATTGGGAATCTATTGGAATCAAAACAAAAGCCAACCATCCAAGGTGATTAGGTGAATCTCCTCAGTTTGAAAATTTTTATTGAGTGAAAAGGAGCCTGCTTAAATTAAAAGTAAGTAGAAATGTAACCTTATATATATGTATATATATATATATATATATATATATATATATATAAAAAAAAAAAAAATATATATATATATATATATATATATATATATATATATATATATATATATATATATATATATATATATATATATATATATATATATATATATATATATATATATATATATATATATATATATATATATATATTTCAATGCATATTTTGCGAATTTTGCATATTTCAATGATATTGTCTTCATCTTTAGAGTAGGTCACAAGACGATTCGTAATATTCAACTCAGTATGAAGGATTCGCTTTGCCTTTATTAAATCTTCATGTGTATAGAAAGCAACACACGCTTTTACGATACACTCCAATTTTATTCCATCTGTTAGTGCTCTCGTTACACAATTCAGTAACGGATTCAAAATAATTTTTTCACTTTCAGCCATCGTAGTTCTAAGCGTAATTAAATCTTAAAGTAAAGTCACAAAACAATGACTTACCCGCAAGGGGGGCTTTTTTAAGTCCCCCAACTTTCCAATAAACGCCTTCTAATTATCGAAATGAAATAATTCAATCCAAATGAAAACTCAATCCAATCAAGCAAGGCATCATATGTCTGCACTCTCAATGTTATAATATATTCCAAAGTTAATCGGGCTTAAAATTGAACTATTGTATACCGGTCAAATGTCAATGACGAAATATATTTAGTCTCTTATTGATTCTGAAATATAATCCTTTTTTAACACAGATAGCTCTTAACAGGTCAGAGACTGAATATGAACTGAAATGTTTCCCCTAAACGTAATGCTGGGAGTTTTCCCCCCTGAAGGGATACGTTCTAAATTGTTGAAATCTACAGTAGGGTTTTCTGTTGCGCTTAATCTTGCGGTTTGATTTTCAGTAAGATTCTACCACTTTTAGGGGGTGTTTCCGTTTTTTTTCGAAAATAAGGCAAATTTTTTCAGGCTCGTAACTTTTGATGGGTAAGACTAAACTTGATGAAACTTATATATTTGAAATCAGCATAAAGATCCGATTCTTTTGATGTATCTACTGGTATCAAAATTCCGTTTTTTAGAGTTTCGGTTACTATTGAGCCAGATCGTGTATTGCTTACAGTTAGTTCGTTACCACGAACTGTTTGATCGCTGATCAAAGTTTATGTTATTTATGCCTTTCATTTATGTTATTTTACTGTGTTCATGGCCGTATATTTGGCTTTAAAATAAACTTATTTGTGTATAGCGGGTCTGCATGCAAAATGTGTTTGGTACAATTATTCTGCATATTAGATAGAATATGCAGAATAATTGTACCAAACACGTTTTGCATGCAGACCCGCTATGCTTACCCCCCCCTTCCCTACTGTGCCAATCTATAGCGCAAATTTATTTCTAAAGTAACGAAGAAACTAACAAAAAACCGGTGTCTTCTTGAATTTTACACAGCGTAAACTTGAGTGAGTGGCGCATAATACACAAATACCAAAATTCCTGCCCCCTCCGGAAATTAAAAAAAAAATAAAACTCAAATAAAATTCTCAAATTTGGAAAGCCTTATTTTCCACGGGGGGGGGATATTTTCCGTGGGGTGTGTGTGTATTTTCGGGAGGGGGGGTATTCACCGGGGGGACGCCCCCCTCTCATGAGTGTGAGACACGCTACCACTCCATGCTTCAATACCGTTTTTAAAATCCAAAGTATGATATTCTTAAAACAATGGGCCGAGAATGACAGTAACCCCTGTACACCCCTTCAAATATCTATCTTCCAGGACTATGTAGGGGGAGGGTGTCAGAAATATTCAAATCGATTTTAGGCAAAGGGACCAAGAGGCAATACCAATATCCCCTCCCCCCCCCCTGGGTAGCAAGAAAAGATGGAAAGATGCATAAAAACATAGGAAAAAAAGGAACATTCCGATTTAAATCTTGGCAAAAACCAGCACATGTAAATTTCCTGGCACTGCTCATGCAGGTAGGAATATGAATGTAATCTTTTATGTTAGACTTGAAGTATTTCTGGAACAAGAGAGTAGCTATGACCCAGTAGCATCCATATATCAGGCTTTGTCCAAAATTTTTTATTCAAAATGAAAGGTGACTGGAAACTGAATTCTACAACCCCACCCCAAGTCTCTCCTTCTATATTTCTCTGAACTATATTTCTAATCAATTTAAGTTAAAAATAAGGCCATAAAATGCATACTTTCAGGCACAAGGCACCCCCCCTCCCCCATATAGCTGATGTGCAATTATGCACAACTTTAAAGCTAAATGAAGCTTTTTAAAAATTTTAGTAGCGTCTATTTTACATGAACTAAGTGCATCCTTATGAAGGAATACACCAACGCAAGACATTATGGTTTTTTGGAACTTGGAAGCTCAAAACCTATATTCCTATAAGTTCAAATCTATCGGCTCTGTCAGATTTTCAATCAATAGCATTTTGACCATCTTTGGGCCAAAATTGTAAAAAAAGACCAATTTGCTATTGTACAATCTTTTTTTATACATTAGCGCTAGTACTTTCAACTTCCGTTGAGTCCCCCCTGTTTTAATATTCTAGGATTATTGGTTCGGTTAACTCAAGTGAAAAAAAAATAAAAAGTAAACACGCATCCCCAATCATCTTTCACAGAAAAATGCAAAATTTGGCATTTTTAACTTTAATAGCCGAAAGAAAAAAAAATTGACAACAGCGAACTTTCTGTGTTTGTAGCATAAGAGTTATGCCTTCAACACAGCAAAAGAGTTAAATAAGTAAATAAAAAAATTAAACGACAAAATTAGAAAAAGACTGAGTAAGCAAGAGCAGAAATGTCGGTTAATACCTGCACAGAAGGTAAACTTGACATGGACAAGCAATCACAAAAACAAAGTAGAAAAAACAAATATAGAATATACTTTTGCTCCATTATCAAAACTGAATTAAAAATATATAATATTTTCTGATTTAAAATTATGTTGATTTTGTCTAAATGACTGAGTTGAAATTTTGTCTCTCAATGTATATTTATTTGAGATTAGTAGTATTTTGTATCTTATTGAGAACCTAGATGTTTTGGCAGGACCGTATCCAGGATATTTTTTTTTTTTTGGGGGGGGGTAAAAAAAGACTAAAAAACGTATCAAAATTTGTTTATATTCATTTTTGTTACGTTTTTATTAGTCGGACAAACATTTCGGGGGGGTTCAAAGCTCCTAACACCCTCCCGTGTATTTTGGAATTATCAAAAGGAAGTCAGTACGCTCTAAACGTCTAAAGTGACTTTCGAATGACATAAAAAAAATTCGATGCTAAGCGGTTAGGTCACGGTAAGTATACCATTTCACCAAGGGTGTCCTTTCAACCAGTATGTAAATAATGAGCCATTAAATTAGTGGTGTTAAGTGCCAATAATATTCTGGCTCAAACTTTTTTTTGGTAAATCAGCTGATAGAAATATATCACGTAAAATCATTGAAAGAAGATCAGTGTCTGTCAGTAAAAAAAAAACAAGTAGTTTTAAAAGCAGTATCACCCAAATCAGTCGGTAAAAATGACTTGCCAGTCAGTAAAACCCATTGTCCACCCCCACCGAAAGGTTTTCGCTAGTACTCCTCTGCCTTTCACGCATTAAAAAAAAGTTCTTTAACACTAGGCTTGCGTCAAAATTTATATTATCATAACAATCATTGTTTAAAATTATCACGCTCTTCACAATTATTTACACTACCCAGATGCTAGTTTAATCTCAAAGCCGAAACTTATATTAATTAATTAATTAATCATTAGTAATATTAATTAATTAATTCTCAAGGCCGAAATTAATATTAATTAGTCAATCAATTAATTAATTCATCACAATTATTTACACGAGCAAGTTCAATCTCAAGTCCATAAAATATGAATGAATGCATTTAGTTTGAAAATTAATAAGGTTGAGTGGAGATGAACATTCAAGCTCTTTGTTTAGCTTATGGTTGTTTCAGGAGGATGACTTGAGCTGTAACGACGGCATGAAAGGCTTTCTAGAAGAAGTTTATTAATTTTCTTCAAAATTTATTAATTTCTCGTCCAGAAGTTCCATTTTGTTAGTACTATGTTGACTGTTCCGTAACGCAATATAGACCTCCATAATGTAAAGTTCAACGTGGGGGTTTAGTCCATTTGATACTGCCATGTTACGGACAAAAACTTGCTCCAAAAAGTTACATAACATAGCGTAGTCTAAAGCAATGCTAGTGGGAAATGTTAAATGGTGTAGTGTAAAAGCACCATAAGAAGTGAAAAGGAGACCAAACCAATAGAGACATCACATAGAAATGAGAAGTAATTTTAATAGGTGACAGGAAAAGAATGCCAGATGAGATTTGGGTTCTCCTTAGGCTTCTACTGAATTCAGCACAGCGCGCAAATTTCTTATAAGTATCATATTTTTATTTATTATTTTGGCGCTCCTGTTTTAAACGCACTCTTTCGCGGAAACCAGTCACGAGAAAACTGGTTTTGACGGGTTAATTTAAGACACCGCTATAGGGTAATGCAATGTATAGCGTGGTTTTCATTGCGTATACGATATTTAAACTGTTGTTTTTAGGGGTATAGGGGGGGGGGGAAGGTACCTAGGTTAGGTTAGGCTACGTAATAATATATACTAAGCTTTACCAGTACAGTGCGCAAATCTCTTAAAAGTATAATACTTTTATTTATTATTTTGATACTCCTGTTTTAAACGCACTCTTTTGGGGAAACCAGTCACGAAAAAACTGGTTTTCACGGGTTAATTTAAGACACCGCTAAAGGGTAATACAATGTATAGCTTGGTTTTCATTGCGCATACGATATTTAAACTGTTGTTTTTTGGGTTTAAGAGGGGAAGGTACCTAGGTTAGGTTAGAATCCGTAATAATATATATTATGCTTTACCTCCCCCTCCACCCCTAATGTGCAAATACTACTACTACTACTACTAAAAACTCACTGCAGCACCGAGCCGCCTGAGGCCAACACAGCTACGCATGCTCCTCCTCTACCCCAATCTATTCAAAGCCTCCCTTTTTAGACCCACCCGCGAAGTTCCCATTTCCCTTAAATTTTTCTTTATGACGTCTTCCCACCCCAGACGGGGACGACCTGCTTTCGGTTTAGCCCTATACGGTTGGCCGAAAAGAACAATCTTCGGCAATCTGTCATCCTTCATCCGCACACCGTGAGTAATAAGGCCATAGGGAATGTGAACCCTACAAGGAACCCTACGCCTGAGGCATGAATATGTGTGCAGTTTGACGAACAGATTGCGAAAAGCGACCAATCCCTTTATATTATATACCTATAAAGCGATCAAACATGTTTTGGAACTAGGAGCGAGATTGTGTAATGCAATCAGACTGGTTTCGTTTCACGGGTTCATTAATAGAACAACTAATGTTTTTGAAAAGGGTAATTACTTGTAAGTTCAATAGCCAAATTAAACTTCCGATGGTTAAAAATACGTCAAGGGTAATTAAAGAATGAGGAATAGAATGCTATATATAGAATGGTTTTAAGTTGAAAATTGTACCTTTTGCATAAAAATAAATTTATTTGCGAATTTTTTGCGAAAAGCTATTCGCGAAAAGGTAATCCGTTGGTTAAGAATGAATTATTTTAATTTGAAAATTGTACCATTTGCGTAAAAATAACTCTATTTGCGAAAAAGGGTTTAGCATTTGCGAATTGGAGTTGAACAGTGTTGTCAATATAAAATATGGTCTAACGTTATAGTATACTAAAAAGTTGATACTAAGAGAGAGGTAGATGGCAAGAAATGAATTTTAATAAAGAAATTCTGAACAATCCATAGAAATCCTTGCAAATCAAGTAGCGAGGTGATTATAGGTTTGAAGCATCATAGATCACAAGCACCGATGACCCTAGCAACCAAGGACCTGAACCTCCAAAGGCCCCATACCTCAAACCTCCAAGGGGCCCCTCACCCAAACTTTTTGACCCCCCCCCCCATTTTTTTAAGTTTGTTTTAACTTTTTCTATTTTTTTTAAGATGTTATATTTTTTCACCTTTTTTTACATCTCTTAGAATGACATGTAACATGCTTAAAACATAAAAAAAATCACATTTAATATTTTCCAAATTCAAAATGCGAATGGTATAGAAATGTTAGTCGTTACTTTTACCATTAGGAAAATATTGTTTGTAATAGCACTTTTTTTTATTGGACTAGAATTTTTTTTGACTTCGAAATTAATCGACTTTTTTTTTACGTATCTTAAAATGACATGAAATATGCTTGTGGCTATAACAATTGTACTCTATGCTTGCTCAGAGACATGATGCGGCTTTCCCACTGGTACTTTATGGTGGGTTTACACACTACATAGCTTATGTATTAAACCAGTATTTTTTACGCAGTGGAACTTGAAACATATTAGTCATATCTTTAAAAAAGTGAAGACGCAGCATTTTCAGAAAGTGTGTGCACGTTATAGTATTATTCTAGCATTGAATTCTGACAAAGAGAAGTATTTAAACTATGAAATAAGTACAAGTGGTAGCACTATCGGAAACGTATGCGTGCATTGTCATAACAGTAAGGAATTAAATTTCTTTGAAGTACCGAAAAAGTTCAAGTCTTATGTTGGTGGATATGCGAGATTGAGATCTCCAAAGATGACTGCACTCAAAGACAATGTCAGCATAAAAATAATAGTCGATGATAGAGGACAACTCCTTGCTGCTGTTGCAGGTAACACATTACCTACTGATACATCCTATCGTCAGCTTTCTGGTATTAGCATTCAACGGAAGGTAAAAAGAAGAAATGCCTACTCTTCTACTAATATCATAAACCATATCTTGTCTACGTGCCGAAATTGTTACCTATGTAAAAATAATGTTGTAATACACAGTGAAATTGCCGGAAAAATAAAGGGGGCATTGGTAGAAAATATCACTAAGGAATATAAAGATGAATCGATGAAAAACAAATTGCCAGCAAACGTTACTACCATTGATCAAACAGACAATGAACCAAAAAATACCAAAGACGAGACGCATATTGAACCTGTTGGTGACGCACCAGTAAAAATCGTGTATGACTCAAAATGGAATGATGATTATTCTACTGATTACGAGCTAAGAGAAGACAATAGCTACAATATCAAGAGAGAGCATGGCGAACTATTTTATGGAACAGATTCCAAGTGTCCAAGGTTAATCATTGATATTAATAATGCATCAAAATATATTTTTTTATTAGTATTCTACCTGGCATTATTTCACTAAAAATATATTGTGCATTACATTGTTATGTGTTCATTATTTTTAAAGTATGCTAGCATATCAAACGTTTAGAATGTCTGTTAAAACATCAGAGATGTAAGAAAAGGAATTTGCATACATCTATTGTCAGACAAATGAGATAACATTGAAAGAATCTAGGTATCAGAATGAATAAATTCTTTATCAACATCCGTTGTTGGATATGTCATTATGAAAAATTGTAAGTAAGTAAGTAAGTAACAAACTCTTTCTTGAATTAACCTCTTGGATACACAATACAGAAATTTAATTAAGGAAATTATGAAAAAAAAATTGTAAGTAAGTAGCAAATTCTTTCTTGAATTCGCTTCCTGGATAAATAAAAAAGACATTTCATTCAAGAAGTTATGACAAAATTCTAAGTAAGTAACAAACTCTTTATTGTTTTCACCTCTTGGATACACGATGCAGAAATTTCTTTCAAGAAATTATGAAAAAATTGTAAGTAAATAACAAACTCTTTCTTGAATTCACCTTTTGGATACACAATACAGATATTTTATTCAAGAAATTATGAAAAAATCGCAAGTAAGTAGCAAATTCTTTCTTGAATTCGCCTCCTGGATAAATAAAAAAGACATTTCATTCAAGAAATTATGACAAAATTCTATGTAAGTAACAAACTCTCTCTTGAATTCGCCGTTTGAATGCACAATGCAGAAATTTCATTCAAGAGATTATGAAAAAATTCTAAGTAAGTAAGAATCTCTTTCTTGAAGTCCCCTCTTGGATACACAATACGGAAATTTCATTCAAGAAATTATAAAAAAAATGGTAAGTAAGTAACAAACTCTTTATTGATTTCACCTCTTGGATACACAATACAGATACTTCATTCAAGAAATTATGAAAATATTTGTAAGTAAGTAACAAACTCTTTATTGATCTCACCTCCAGGATACACAATACAGATACTTCATTCATGAAATTATGAAAAAATTGCAAGTAAGTAACAAACTCTTTATTGTTTTCACCTCTTGGATACACAATACAGAAATTTCATTCAAGAAATTATGAAAAAAATGTAAGTAAGTAAGAAACTCTTTCTTGATATCACCGTTTGGATGCACAATACAGAAATTTAATTCAGGAAATTATAAAAAAAATTTTAAGTAAGTGACAAACTCTTTCTTGAAGTCACCTCTTGGATACACAATGCAGAAAATACATTTAAGAAATTATGAAAAAATTGTAAGTAAGTAGCAAATTCATTCTTGAATTCGCCTGCTGGATAAACAAAAAAGACATTTCTTTCAAGAAATTATGAAAAAATTCTAAGTAAATAACAAACTCTTTCATGAAGTCCCCTCTTTGATACACAATACGGAAATTTCATTCAAGAAATTATGAAAATATTCGTAAGTAAGTAACAACTATTTATTGACTTCACCTCTTGGATACAAAATACAGATACTTCATTCAAGAAATTATGAAAAAATCGCAAGTAAGTTGCAAACTCTTTATTGTTTTCAACTTTTGGATATACAATACGAAAATTTCATTCAATAAATTATGAAAAAATTGTAAGTAAGAAACAAACTCTTTCTTGAAGTCACCTCTTGGATACACAATGCAGAAACTTCATTTAAGAAGTTATGAAAAAATTGTAAGTAAGTAAGTAACAAATTCTTTTTTGAATTCGCCTCTTGGATAAACAAAAAGAAATTTCATTCAAGAAATTAGGACAAAACTCCAAGTAAGTAACAAACTCTTTCTTGAAGTCGCCGATTGGATGCAAAATACAGAAATTTAATTCAGGAAATTATAAAAATAATTGCAAACAAACTCTTTCTTGAACTCGCTTCCTGGACAGACAATACAGCAATTTCACTCTAGAAATTATGAAAAAATTGTAAGTAAGTAACAAACTCTTTCTTGAATTCTCCTCCTGGATACACAATACAGATATTTCACTCAAGAAATTATAAAAGATTTGTAAGTAAGCAACAAACTCTGTCTTGAATACGCCTCTTGGATATACAATACGGGAATTTTATTCAAGAAATTATGAAAAATTACTAGTAAGTAACAAACTCTTTCTTGAAATCTCGTCGTGGGTAAACAATACAGCCTTTTCACTGATGAAATTATAAAAAAAATGGTATGTATGTATCAAAATGTTCCTTGAATTCACCTCTTGGGTACACAATACGGAAATTTCGTTCAAGAAATTAGGAAAGAATTGTAAGTAAGTAAGTAACAAAATCATTCTTTAATTCAACTTATAGATACACATTACAGAAATTGTAATTCAAGAAATTATGAAAAAATTGTTAGTAAGTAACAAACTCATTGGATACATCAGATAACATACATAAGCTCCAAGCTCTATTTATTTTGACTTTATGCATCATTACGTTGAATTTAGGTTAGACCGGTTATAGATGGCAGCAAAACCACTCAGACAAACAGTCATAGTGAGAGAGACATGCAAAAGTTGGATTAAATTCAGGTTCACTTAGAGTGACCCCACTCTAAGTGAACCTGACTTACCCAACTTTTTGCATGTTACTTACTTACAATTTTTTTCATAATTTCCTTAATTAAATTACTATATTGTGTATCCAACAGGTGAAATCAAGAAAGAGTTTGTTACTTAATTACTTACAATTTTTTCATTATTTCCTAAATGAAGTTTCTGAATTGTGTATCCAAGAGGTGACTTCAAGAAAGACTTTGTTACTTACTCACTTACATTTTTTTCCTAATTTCTTTAATGAAGTTTCTGCATTGTGTATCCAAGAAGTGACTTCAAGAAAGAGTTTTTTACTTACTTACAATTTTTTCATAATTTCTTGAATGAAGTTTCTGTATTAAGCATGCAAACGGCAGAATTCAATAGAGAGTTTGTTACTTACTTAGAATTTTGTCATAATTTCTTGAATGAAATGTCTTTTTGGATTATTCAGGAGGTGAAATTAGTAGAGAATTTGCTACTTGCAATTTTTTCATAATTTCTTGAATAAAATATCTGTACTGTATATCCAAAAGGCAAATTCAAGAAAGAGTTTGTTACTTACTTACAATTGTTTCATAATTTCTTGAAAGAAATTTCTGCATCGTGTATCCAAGTGGTGAAAACAATAAAGAGTTTGTTACTTACTTAGAATTATATAATAATTTCTTGAATGAAATGTTTTTTTATTTATCCAGGAGGCAAATTCAAGAAAGAATTTGCTACTTACTTACAATTTTTTATAATTTCTTAAATGAAATTTCCGCATTGTGTATCCAAGAGGTCAATTCAAGAAAGAGTTTGTTACTTACTTACAATTTTTTTTCATAATTTATTAATTAAATTTCTGTATTGTGTATCCAAGAGGTGAATTCAAGAAAGAGTTTGTTACTTACTTACTTACAATTATTTCATAATTTCCTAAATGAAGTTTCAGAATTGTGTATCCAAGAGGTGACTTCAAGAAAGAGTTTGTTACTCACTTACGATTTTTTCATAATTTATTAAATGAAATATCCGTATTGTATATCCAAGAGGTGAAAACAATAAAGAGTTTGTTACTTACTTGCGATTTTTTCATAATTTCTTGAATGAATTATCTGTGTTGTGTATCCAAGAGGTGAAATCAATAAGGAGTTTGTTACTTACTTACAAATAATTTCATAATTTCTTGAATGGAACTTCCGTATTGTGTATCCAAGAGGGGACTTCAAGAAAGAGATTGTACTTACTTAGAATTTTTTCATAATTTTTCGAATGAAGTTTCTGCATCGTGTATCTAAGCCGTGAAAACAATAAAGAGTTTGTTACTTACTTAGAATTTTTTCATAATTTCTTAAATGAAATTTCTGTATAGTGTATCCAAGAGGTAACTTCAAGAAACAGTTTGTTACTTACTTAAAAAATGTTTATCATAATTTCCTGAATTAAATTTCTGTATTGTGCATCCAAACGGTGAATTTAAGAAAGAGTTTGTTACTTACATTTTTTTCCCTAATTTTTTAAATGAATTTTCTGCATTGTGTATTAAAGAGGTGAATTCATGAAAGAGTTTTTTACTTACGTACAATTTTTTCATAGTATCTTGAATGAAATTTCTGTATTTTAAATCCAAGAGTTGAAATCAATAAAGAGTTTGCTACTTACTTAAAATTTTTTTATAATTTCTTGAATGAAGTATCTGTTACTTACTTACAAATATTTTCATAATTTCTTGAATGAAGTATCTGTATTGTGTATCCAAGAGGTGAAATCAATAAAGAGTTTGTTGCTTACTTACAATTTTTTCATAACTTCTTGAATGAAATTTCCGTATTGTGTATCCAAGAGGGGACTTCAAGAAAGAGATTGTTACTTACTTAAAATTATTTCATAATTTCATGAATGAAATTTCTGTATTGTGCATGCAAACGGCGAATTCAAGGAAGAGTTTGTTACTTACTTAGAATTTTGCCATAATTCCTTGAATGAAATGTCTCTTTTTTTATCCAAGATGTAAATTCAAGAAAGAATTTGCTTCTTACTTGTGATTTTTTCATTATTTATTCAATAAATCTTATTCGTTTTGTATCCAAGAGGGGAGTTCGTGAAAGAGTTTAATATTTGCTTACAATTGTTTCATAGTTTCTTGTAAGAAATTTGGGCAGTGTGTATCCAAGTGGTGAAAACAACAAAGAGTTTGTTACTTAGTTAGAATTCTATAATAATTTCTTGAATGAAATGTCTTTTTATTTATCCAGGAGGCGAATTCACGAATTAACTTGCTACTTACTTACAATTTTTTCATAATTTCTTAAATGAAATTTCTGCATTTTTTATCCAAGAGGTGACTTCAAGAAAGAGTTTGTTACTGACTTACATTTTTTTCATTATTTCCTTAATTAAATTTCTGTTTTTGTGTATCCAAGAGGTAAATTCAAGAAAGAGTTTGTTACTTACTTACTTACTTACAATTTTTTTATAATGACAAATCCAACAATGGATTTTGATAAAGAATTTATTCATTCTGATACCTAGATTTGGTCAATGTAATCCCATGTGTCTGACAATAAATGTATGTAAATTCCTTTTCTTACATCTCCGATGTTTTAATAGACATTCTAAACGTTTAATATGCTAGCATACTCTAAAAATAATGGGCACATAACAATGTAATGCATAATATATTTATAATGAAATAATGCTATGTAGAATATTAATACAAAAATATATTATGATACATTATTAATATCAATGATCAATTTTGGACACTTTGAATCTGTTCCATAAAATAGTTCACCATGTTCTCTCTTGATATTGTAGCTATTGTCTTGTCTTAGCTCGTAATCAGTAGAATAATCATTATTCCATTTTTAGTCATACACAATTTTTACTGGTGTGTCACCGACATGTTCAATATGCGTTTTTTCTTTGGTATTATTTGGTTCATTGTCGGTTTGATCAATGGCTATCTAATCAGAAAGCTATCTGTAATGGGCTTACCAGACCTACTGGTAAATTGGATCCACCAATTTTTGATGGGTAGGGAGGTCCAGACCTCCCTGGGGGGCTCCTTCTCAGAGTTTAAGAGGAAAGCCTTTGACATTGGACTCCCTCAAGGGGCTGTTCTAAGTCCACTTCTCTTCTCAGTTTATTGTCATGATATAAGCCTGGAAAATGTTCTTGGAGCAGAGCTCTTTCTGTATGCTGATGATATTGCTGTTGCAGTTGTGGGGAGAGACCCTGCATGCTTACAGTCAGCCTCTCAAAAAGCTGTAGATATGCTATCAACTTGGGCAAAAAGTAACAATATGGTCTTCTCAAGCCATAAGTCAGTTAGTGTGTTTTTCCACAAATTGCATAACCTGGATGCTTTCAAACCACTGGTGAAACTGAATGGACATCGGATTGTGGTTGCAGAACATGCACTCTTTCTGGGAATTGTATTTGACCAAAAACTGACATGGAAACCCCATCTGGATGAGCTGATTGGCAGTCTCAAACAAAGACAAAACTTCATTAATGCTCTCTGTCTTGGAAGAAGAGGAGCCCCCACAGTCTTTGCTTCAACTATTGTCAAGTCAGTGGTGATGTCCAAGATAGACTATGGATCATTTATATATGGTTCTGCTAAGAAATGTCTCCTGAAGAAACTTAACACTACCCTCCATGCAATCTTACGAAGAGCCCTTGGCTGCCTAAAATCAGCTCTTATTGCAGCTATGTACTGTGAAGTGGGGATCCAGTCCCTTCACTCCAGAAGAAAATATCTCCTTTCAAGATATTTTGCAAAAAAGATGAGACTCAAGAACCCCATTATCTACAAAGGAATAATTAACCACCACAACCCTGATGTCCGCTACAAACCAACAGAGAGGCCCTCTTTTCAGAGATTCCTCTGCCTTCCTTGCATGGAAGAGTTCATAGAGAATGGTAGGCTGACTGATAATTTGGATGATGAGTCTCCTAGCGCCTTTAAAGGAATTGGAGAATTGATTATTCCTAATATCAGCATTGAAAAAAGGGAGGACCTCCCCCAAGCTGTGATGAAAATCATATTGCTGGGAAAGTTGGCAGAATACCAGGACTACATCCAAGTTTACACAGATGGCTCTAAGAAAGAAACAAAATGCAGCTGCGCAGTAGTTATACCCTCCCAGGGCCTGTCTCTTTCCTACCGTTTACCCCCCTACCTGACAATTTTCTCTGCAGAACTTATGGCACTTAAGTTTTCTCTTCAAGCCATAGCAAGCCAAACAGAGACTAAAAATCGGAAGTATATTGTCTGCACTGATTCACTGTCAGCTCTGGACTATCTTTCACACCAGCAACACCAAGCAAGAAATGTTGCCATGGAGATTGAAAATCTGACTACACAACTTGCAAGAAAGGGTATACCAGTCCTATTTATATGGGTCCCAGCACACTGTGGTATAAAGGGAAATGAATTAGCAGACCAGGCTGCAAAACAAGTCTCCCATTTGGGTCTGATCACTCAAATCCCTATTACTGGTCCTGAATTCCTGTCTTCAATCAGTTCAAAAATTTTGGAGGAAGAAGAGGCTTGGCTCCGTTCTTTCCATACTCAGCTCCTGGATCTGTATAATTACAAGCAACCATCAAAAAAAATGTACCTCTCATCTCGCATCCTTTCAACTTGTCTCTTTCGTCTTAGATGTGGCCATGCAAAGACAAAATCAACACTATTACATTGGAAAATGACCCCTTACCCCAACTGCAACACAGGTGGAGTGTATGAAGACGTGCGTCACATCATCTTCAACTGTAAAAAATATGAAAAGGAGAGGAATACGCTAAGGAATTGTTGTGAGAGGGCATTTAAGGCATTCAAAATGTGCTCAGTTCTGGGACATTACACGTCTTATTCTTGGGATATACAACTAAGCACAAACCCCGTAGGTATATTTTTTAAGAATACTGGTTTGGTTCATTCCCTTTAATTTTTTTTTTTTTTTTTTTTTTTTTTTTAAACCCTTAAATTAGCTCATTTTAGAGTCATCACAATTTGTACATTTTTTCCTTTTATCTATGTTCAATCAGTTTTTTTTTTTTTTTTTTTTTTTTTTTTTTTTTTTTTTTTTTTTTTTTAGTTGACGTATGTGACAGGAGTGTTGTATATTGGCATTATTTATTTAATTGTGTTGCAATTGCATTTTAATTGTTTTATGACAAAGCAGGGCCGAATTACTCTGATTCTTGTTTTTCGACGCAGGCATTTGCTACATGTGAATGACCCCCTACCAACAGCACAATAAGTGATACCTGAAATGGCTCAATGAATATTGACTAATGTGACACCCAAGCAAGCTAGTGATTACACAAGGCACAGAATAATTGAGTGATACGAACGCATATGACCGATTGGTCGAACGCGTCAAACCCCAAACAACAACAACAACAACAAAAGGTAATACTGAGCTGCAAGATTTTAGATCTATTATTTCT